>NW_007378127.1:0-123297 GCF_000475195.1 Diaphorina citri
ACCACCCGGTTAATTCTTATTGTTTGGCTTACATATATCTTCGTTCTCAGCAGGACTGATGAAGTGACTATTATAGACATATCAATAAATCGTTAATGTCTCTGAAATGGCACTCGCTTGAAAGTTGTGCAATTTTGAAATCTGTTCGCGCTGACAAGGACACTGCAATGTGTAAACATTGGTCTTCACTCGATGACAAATGGTTTGATGTGACTGGGAATTTGGTCAATCGGGGTTGTCTTGAGGGTAGTCTGGGGCTAAAAATAGAGTGAATTATTCCCAGGTACTTTCGGAATAGGGCTGAAAAGCCCCTTTACTAGTGGAGCGGAGAGCAGAGAGCATCGAGCTTGCAGAGGGAAGCGATGAATTCAAACGGTTTGCTGACCCAAACCCCATGTAGCTGAGATCATAAAGATCTATCCTTTCCTCCCCATTTTGTTTTTAGCCTTACGAAACAGTTTCTCCAAACTTGTTTTTCCTAAATTTCCTATCTGGTCCTTGTCTTTTGTGCCGGATCTGAACAGATCAAAAGCTCCAATTACTTCGTATGAGTAGGACCACTGATTCTCTCGGTAATCAATAACTAAAGGCAATGCCTTATCGTTGTAACCAATACTGTCGATCCATCGCCGCCCTCTTGAGTTGACTGTAGCTGCCAAACTCCATCCCCATTATGATATATCTTCGAAGAATGATTCTCTCCGTATTGACTTCGCCTATAATCCTATGTTATTTGTGTTATGTGCCTACCTAGATATATTATTTGATTTGCCCATGAGAAGAAGGATAAGTATCAAAGACCCATGTTTATTGCATATTGCAACCTATCTAATCCCAAATATTTTCCTTTCTGTTCACAGGTCGGCTTGCAGTCATAGTTTTAGGATTATTAACTTTAGCAATTGGGATATCTTTGGGTTTTTTGTAACTTTTTGTCAGAGCTTACTGATTCTACAAAGTGTCAAATTCTCAAAGGGTAAGAAGGAAAGTAAGAAGTGTATTTTGTATTCACGATAATTATCAGAAATAGATCAAGTTTAACCCATTCTGTCAGAAGTCCAAGTTGCCAGCTTTGGATTTCAATTTGCTGTCCAAAATCTGCCTCGTGGTGTTATTTTTGCCTTTGTCCTCATCTAGTAGAGTTGACAAGGTTTTCCTTAGATCTGGCGAGAGGAATTTCGGATAGTCAATGGACAGATGTATGAACAGGTCTCCTCTGAGATGTGGTTCCTCTACATGGGGCATCCCTTCTGACTTGATGACTTTCATGCTTTGGTTGCAAGTGGTCAGATCTGTGATGGGTATGTGCAGGATCCTATCGTCCAGCGTAGTGACTGTGAAGGAGAATCCTGTCAGAGCTTCCTTCAAGGAAACGTTCTTCTTCATGTGTAAGTCTGCGCCTTCTCGCCAGAACACATCGTGAGGTTTATCTTTGGTGATGACGATAACTTCGGAAGATGTCGAATATTCGAGCGGCTCCTTTGAGAATTTGAACACGGTGTGTTCGGGCAGACCCGGCTTGATTTTGATGTGAACGATTTTACTCGTGTTGATAATGTTCAGCTGTACACTGCACGGGTCAATTTCCTGTACAGGGACGGTCAGTAACTTCACACAACCCCTATATAGTTCCTCCAGGGAAACTACAACAGTATGTACCTGTTGATTAGATGACAAGGTGATGTCCTGTTTAGAACCTTTTTCTCCTTGTAGGTTTCTCAGAATGGCTCTCTTTCTCATATCCTGTCTTCCTTCGCGCTTCATTTTCGGGACTAAAAGATCCTGAGTTAATCTGTAGTGGCAATCCTGCGACAGTAATTCTTAAAGTAGTTGATAATGTTGTTATCCTTAACAAGATAGTTAGAGCGATCGTGGACAGTTTTCATTTCTCTAGTTGTTGAGAACTTACTCAGAGTCAAACATAGTGTCGATACGCTCGAGTAATTGCGTTAACCCGATGCAAACCCAGTGTGTCTGTGGGAGATATTACAGATGGCAGATGTCTAAAGAGTGAGTGAGTTATTCAAAAGAACCACTCTTTTCACGAGGCTACTTAGTCAATGAGTCAGATCCTATGTTTTACATATAACTCGCTCTTCAGCTCCCCTCTACGCCTTCTTCTGTAGACCCAATGAAAATCTACGAGTACCTACCAAATTAAAAATCAGGGAAAATTCTTTGTGTTCTAAAGATCTAAAGCATTGCACCATTTATTCTGATCTAAAAGCTCGTATGTATAAGCAGGGTTGCTTTTAATTTCCCATACACTTTCACCTGCTGAGCACACACACTATCAGGTAGACCTGACAGGTACGGCTGAAAAGATCTGAATGTCAGGTCTACCTGATACCTGATGAGCACACACTCTATCAGGTAGACCTGACAGGTACGGCTGAAAAGACCAGAATGTCAGGTCTACATTTTAGACGATTTTTTTTTTTTTTTCAGTACATGCTTAGCCAGCTTAACACAATTAACATTAACCCAATCAAATATTCCAAGTCACAAGCGGGTTAAAGAAAAGAATGTGATCAGGGGTATACCCGCAACTTGTTTGTTTTGCCACGAAATCACCGAGCCAGGACGAGAGGTCAAATACATTACCCGATCTGGTCAATTGTACAAGTGCCACTGGATTATTGGCGACCTGAGAAAATTACTCCGGAATTTCCCAGGCGGACACAACCGATTTAGATAATTGTCGACAAATTCTCGGAGAATTTCAGAGAAAAGTGAAGAGAAAGAATGCACATAGCGACGTAGACGATTTTTTTTTTTTTTTTTTTTTTGCTCAACCTCTATATCTATGTATATGTAAGTATCTATGTACTAACATACTATTTTTTAGTCCCGATTGACTTTTATCTAGATTGTAGAAGAAAATTGAAAATAGGAATCCTTTTAGTAATGATTTAACTTCCTATTGAACATAAAATTCATGCCCACGATTCTTTCGACCACAGGGCAAGTCATCCGGGTTTCCTCTTTGGGAACCCGGATTTTAGTTTGACCCCTGGTTATAACAATGTTTTGCCATCACTTAACACAGTTTCCTCTTATTTCCTTTGTGTAGAATTAATCTTTGGGCGAGAAGGTTTCGCCAATATTTTTATTTCGCCAAGCCTCCCACTCATTTCATCACATATTTCCTGATTGCATTTATCACATTGGTTACTTGGTTATTATCGTTTATCGAATTTCTTTCCGTACTCTCTGTGTCTGTTGTGTCTATTTTATCCATAGTTTTGACCTTAATCTTTGTATTCTTTATGTCTTCTCTCTTTTCTCTGTGTGTGTTTCTTGGTTTCTTCACATTTCCTGTCTTACTCCAAGTACATGTGCTAATTATGCTTGGTACTTGCTATGTGGAGAGTTCAATTTGTTCAAGAATCGATTTGTTTAGCCCCCTGATTCTAATGTGTTGGATAGGTGTTCTTATTATTAAACAATTGGACCAAACTTTATTTACAAAATAAATATATGTGTTGATGGGTAATATTGAGGAACCACTTTCCCATTTGACTGGGATCTATGTTACCTTTTCAATTGTTCTCATGAGGCTGAGTCAACAGGTCCAATTTAGAATAGAATAGAATAGAATAGAATATACCTTGTTTATCCTGCCAGAATGAGACTGAAAAGTCCCTTTACTCCCGCAGTCTAAATATTTACGAAATAAATATATAAGTGTTGATGGTTAATATTGAGGAACCACTCTCCCATTTGACTGGGATCTATGTTAGCTTTTCAATTGTTCTCATGAGGCTGAGTCAACAGGTCCAATTTAGTCATTATTTGGACGGTAATCCCACTCGACCTATGGATTTTGTCTAGCTATGGATTTTGACCAAAATTACCAAAAATATTTGCTTCGCTTCTAGAATCGAACCAAAGACCAAACACTTTGCCATTTCCATTCTAATTAGAATAAAACGTTTGCTCAGCATCACATTTCCACTAATTAACCGCTAAATTGGACGGTAATCCCACTCGACCTATGGATTTTGTCTAGCTATGGATTTTGACCAAAATTACGAAAAATATTTGCTTCGCTTCTAGAATGGAACCAAAGACCGAAAACTTTGCCATTTCCATTCTAATTAGAATAAAACGTTTGCTCAGCATCACATTTCCACTAATTAACCGCTAAACTCTGGCTGGAAACCGTTGAAACCACTAAATAAACCACTTATGAAGGTATTTGACGTATCTATCTCGGAATAGAACGACCTTAAAGTATCTCTAACCCCATTTATTGAACAACATAGTTATAAGACATAGCTATTATCCATAAATTACTATTATGTCACTAATAGGTACCTAACTAACTCTGAGTATGAGCTTTTTCTTTCAGTCTTATCAAGATAGGTAAAATAGTCTTATCCACAGAGTAGACAGGTGGAATAGGTAGATAATAAAAAATAATAAGAATTCTAGAATAGATACCTAGTAACTACATAGTAACAGCTAACAGATTACAATTTACTTTGGTATACCTATCTCTATCTTGGAAATTATTAAATTTAATAAAATTTGACGGCAGATGGACCTCAGTCATACAATTTACTTTGGTATACCTATCTCTATCTTGGAAATTATTAAATTTAATAAAATTTGACGGCAGATGGACCTCAGTCCTACATAGATGGTCAAGGTGGGTTTACAATCTAGGGTTCAGAAGTTCGAGGTCGGACGACACATTATGGAATCCTAACGACCTAACAATCAAAATGGAAGGGTAGCAGTAGTTTTGGCCCTGCCTGAGGGCAATGGTTGGGTTATGCCACTTCAACTGTCTTTCAATTCTTGAATTTCTGACCCTTGTTTTCAATGAAAATAGAATGGAACATACCTACGTATAAGTGGGTAGGTAACCAGGTACCATGTTTCATTGTGAATACTGTCAGAATGAAACTGAAAAGTTCCTTAACTACCACAGACCGAAGAAGGTCAGCCTAGTAAACTTGGACGGTAGCGGCCCTACCTTGTAAAAGCTAGATCACAGGATAAATTCCCGCCCGGGGCGGATTTTATCCTAAACAAATAACTGATAAGGTTTCTCAGAATGGCTCTCTTTCTCATATCCTGGTCTTCCTTCGCGCTTCATTTTCGGGACTAAAAGATCCTGAGTTAATCTGTAGTGGCAATCCTGCGACAGTAATTCTTAAAGTAGTTGTTACCTTTGTTAAAGATTAGGAGATGAAATCTGCTAACATAGCTTGCGGTAAATCAGTCTTGAGCATGAAAATCCGGTTCATAGGATTGTTGCTAATGGGTTTGAATAGCTAATGAATGAAGTGGATTATGATTTCTGTTTTCGGATGTTGCCAGGCATGGTCTGTGCCGTTTGTGAGTATTTTGGTGAGTGTGTTTGGAGTTTACATAACATGTTGAATATAAGTCACATAATAAAATACGGCTCAATATATTACCAAGCTCAATGGTGGTTAGCGCAGCGGACTTCGGATCTAGAAGCCGGTGGTTTGAGATCATGTCAAATTTAGCAAGGTGTATAAATAGAAGAACGAGATTTTTGACAAGCATTCATTCTTCTGCACAGTTCTAATTATGCGTCAGTGATGTTTGAATAAGGGCCTGGTCCAATGTTGAATCTAAGTCACATAATAAAATACGGCTCAATATATTACCAAGCTCAGTGGTGGTTAGCGTGGCGGACTTCGGATCTAGAAGCCGGTGGTTTGAGACCATGTCAAATTTAGCAAGGTGTATAAATAGAAGAACGAGATTTTTGACACGCATTCATTCTTTTGCACAGTTCTAATTATGCGTCAGTGATGTTTGAATAAGGGCCTGGTCCTTTACCAATTATTCATAGCGAAAAGCCAAAATCCAGCCATTAGAACCTCAAACAAAACCAGGACTCAGAAGTCCTTGCATTCTAGATAGTCATCACATGTAGGTGTTTTAATCTTCAAAGTGAAACAGCTTGAAACATAAACCAAGATATGCATCTGGTCGTAATCTGGTCCAAATTGCATAATGGCACAGAGTACAGACCTCTTTAGATTCATATTGTACAACTTTAGAAAGGACATACACATATTATATAGCGAAAAGCCATTATCCAGCCATTAGAACCCCAAACAAAACCAGGACTCAGAAGTCCTTGCATTCTAGATAGTCATCACATGTAGGTGTTTTAATCTTCAAAATGAAACAGCTTGAAACACAAACCAAGATATGCATCTGGTTGTAATCTGGTCCAAATTGCATAATGGCACAGAGTACAGACCTCTTTAGATTCATATTGTACAACTTTAGAAAGGACATACACATATTACACATGTTAGTTACATATCTAGTTAATAATGAGAATGCGCCTACTTTTAGTCAAATTAGCCATAAGTCTAGTTTTATTTAAATTAACATATTACACATGTTAGTTACATATCTAGTTAGTAATGAGAATGCGCCTACTTTTAGTCAAATTAGCCATAAGTCTAGTTTTATTTAAATTAACAACTTTTTTATGGTCATAAATAGTGGCATCATAAATAGTGGCAGCGTTTTCCTGAAGGAGCTCTTCCACCAAAGCATGTCCCATTTTAGGGGAGTAGACAATCTCTAGCTGCTAGGTCTGAGGTTTTCAATGCCTTATTGACTGATGAAGATGACGCTATTGTAAATAGTGATGGCAGGGTTCTCCTTAAGGACCTTAAGGAGCTCTTCCACCAATGTAGGTATGTCCCATTTTAGGGGAGTAGACAATCTCTAGCTGCTAGGTTTGAGGTTTTCAATGCCTTATTGACTGATGAAGATGACGCTATTGTAATGAGAACGAAAATGATTTGATTTTTGACCGTCTATTGTTGACTGCTTCTACTCGTACTTGACTAGCTTTTTATCTTTATAGGCAGTTACACATTTACTAAGGAGATTGTTTTAAGCTATTGCTATACGTGCTAAGCTGATTTTCAGATTGTCTATTAAACGATTTCTCGAACCAAAGCCAAGTCTACAAACCTGTTTGTCTAATAAAACCGAATTTATTGTGAAATTTCTGGGGATTTTTTTCGTCTCTCGTGAGTACACGTGTGGCACCTCTTCGCTTCCTTCTTTAATAGCCTTCGGCGATAGCATGTTGAATGCATCAGTTTCCGATGGATCACTGAAGTTAAGCAACGTTGGGCGTGATTCTTGCAATCAACTTTTGAGCTACTTTTTACTGGACCGATTGACTTGAAACTTGGTAGAGCGGTAGACCTATGTATTTGGTATTCTGGATGACACTAGGATTTTCTGTATTTTTTTTTTTTTTTTTTTTTTTTTTTTTTTTTTATATTATATTTCAACTTCTCATTTATTCTTTTATCTAATTCCTTGTCCCCTTTTTCCCTGGGTTTCAGAATTTAAGACTTTGGAACGGGACGCTCAGCTATCACTACTGGCAGAAGCCCGGCGTTCTAAGACTGACTAAAGTGTTTATTTTCAATGTTACGAATCCGGACGGGTTTATGCACAACAACGAGAAGCCCCAGCTCAGTGAGGTCGGGCCCTTTGTGTATAGGTAAGTGACTTTTTACTTTCTTTTACTAACTCCTCTCTTCGAATGTGGTGTTGCCTCTCACAAACGACTGATATACTTCTCAAGGATGATCATAACACCTAAAGAAGTCAAAGAAATCAGTCCTAAAAGAACCCTGGCCTTGGTAAGAAGTCTAGGGCTCTTCTAGGAAAAAATAAAGGGAATGTCACAGGTCGCAGTGACCAAGGGCGTTTATTAAAGCCGATGGCCCTAGCTTTACTAATACCAATACCAACTCTCTTCGAATTTTGATAAATTTGGGTCAAAGCTATTTGTTGTTGTTTAAAAATTCAAAGGCCAGCCTAGTTAGCTTAGTTGGTAGTGCGTCTGCCTTGTAAGCGCTAGGCCGCGGGTTCGATTCCCGCCCGGGGGTCGCAGTGACCAAGGGCGTTTGGCCCTACCTTTACCAATACCAATACCAACTCTCTTCGAATTTTGATAAATTTGGGTCAAAGCTATTTGTTGTTGTTTAAAAATTCAAAGGGATTGATGACATACGTACATAACCATATCATTCCGATCTACTGACTTGGGTCGATGGACAAAACCTCTCCACCATATTCTGTCATCATATCTCCGGTTTCTTTCAATGTCATCCTACTCTCCTCGTTTATTTTCTGTCTGACTTTATGATAGCAGTGTATCGGTTTCTGGATCTGCTTTGGTTATCGGGCTATTACCCTAGAAACGTCACCAGTATTCGATCTGAATAATCTTGTCTGACAAATCATTCAGTAGGTACCTAAACTGTAAATTTCAATCAGGAAAAGGGTTCTCTGAGAAGCTCGGAAAGGCCCAATTGGGCTTATAAGAAAATATCTGAGTAGATATGTATAGTTTATGAAATACATAGTTATGTATAGTTGATGACCAGAATCACCAGGCTTTGCCAACTGCAGCTTCAGATCCATTTGCCCTTTAAACTTGCCCGAAGCCTTTGAAGTGTGTCAAAAGCATTCTTAGTGTCTATTTTTATTTTATTATTTTTTTCTTCAAATCTTGGCCATTTGACAGTTTGGTCGGCCATTGATCATTCCACACACCTAGTCATAGTATTTCGCCATGTGCTCGCCTCTGATTGGTCAATTCTCATGACTGTCACGTCTTCCGAAATGATAGTAGATGTAGATAATTATAACGTCTTCTGAAATGATAGTGATATCTCAAATTTCAATATTAATACAGTTGTACACATAGTCTTGACACATGTGTGACTGACCGTTGACCGATATTGTGAACTCACTCACATCGATTCGACCAATATTGTGCCGAATTGCCGATGTGAAATGTTCGTACAGGGTGGACGCACAGAAAATACAACTAGAGGGGAATTTTTTAGTGATTTTCGGCAGATGTGGGGTTTTTCTTGGGTGTGAGATGGTTTTTTGGTGTCTTTTTAGATTTATTAAAAAGCTCAATATTATGTAAGGTTATGTAGTGAATTTTTTCTTCTTTTTCTATTGTTGGGTTAATATTAATTATCTTTCTATTGGTGTGAATTATTTTGTATTGTGTCAAGTTTGTCTTTCTAACTATGGAACACTCTGGTTGCTTTGTTCTTTACGTTCGCAAAATAACCTTTTGCTTGATCAAATTTTATATTTTTCAATTGGTCAATCTCTATTTTCCTTTCACAGACTGTAAAAAAAGACAATTTTTTACACGACCATCCTGATTATTATTATTTATTTATTTTTTCTAGACCAATATTCTACCATTATATGTGCTGGGTCAGTGTCATTCTAAACTTGAGCCAAATTTGGTGCCAATGTTAATATTATGAGTAGCTGGTTGTTTTGGTTCGAGACTATTGCACTCTACGTCTTGGTCTTATATAACAACCAACTGTCCCGGGTTCGATTCCACAGGTTTGATAATATTAATAGACTAGTGGTTGACCCGTCCTTTGTACGGGATCAGCGTGGCATAAGAGTCGTAACAGACAGACATACATGTACATGTTTCTGTGTATGCAATAAGCAACAATTTAGTCGAATTTCGCGTTATTTTCATAGTATAACTTAAATTAGAGAATTTTTAATTGTGTTAAGCATACTCTAAATTGCTTGTCACAAATATCGTTCCCCAATTATTACACTTAGATAAATTTTATGACTTGACTTGGACTCGAACGATCTGAATGTCAGGTCTACCTGATACCTGATGAGCACACACTCTATCAGGTAGACCTGACAGGTACGGCTGAAAAGACCAGAATGTCAGGTCTACCTGATACCTGATGAGCACACACACACTATCAGGTAAACCTGACACCTGATCAGGTCTACCTGGTAGTGAGTGGCTGGCATAACGCGCGAGATGTAACACGTGACTTGTGTCATTGTTAGGGCGCGTTCACACTTGAGTTCCGGGAACTGCACGTGGACTCACGTTCACATAATGCACTGGGGAAGTCATGGCTAAGCCGGAGTCACAGGTTCTATAAAAATAATTAATAATGATAATAATATTCGAGGTTAACGCTGTACCGGGGGCGTTTTCTATAACCCAACCCTTAGGCCAGCCACTCACTCTCAGGTAGACCTGACAGATATGCCTGAACAGCTCCGCTTGTCAGGTCTCCCTGATCGAATTCTTAAATAGATTAATATAAATTCCATACCTTGGCTGGGATCGAACCCTTCTGTTTACTTCGCAAATGCCTGATGTGCCCGATTGGAATTAAAGGTTCCGGGAAATATGTACAGTCAGTCATCTAGGGAAGTTTATAGTGACTCTGTTTGACACTAATGTACTGGGGTATTTTCACAGTAACTGTAAAGTAAGCCAAGTCACGTTCATATAAATGAGTTCCCGGCTTTCCCGGTCTCTGGAAATATACCTGATTCTAGGAAATATGACTGTACAGTGAACAGTCTAACGGTCCTACCTAAAGGGACTCCTTCTGGGCTAAAGGGACTCCTTAGTCCTCTTTCATGCTAGGCAAGTAATAAATCGCTGCTGTCGCGGCCCTGCGGCAGAGTGTCAACTTGTCAAGTAGAGATTCTGCTAGCTCTGAGACGCGGCTACCTGCGGTATTTATTCTAAGGTGTCAGGACGTCAGGTGTCTCAATCAATCATGATTAGATCATTAGACAATGCGTAGACTCCCTCGCCAATTACCGCGACATAATAACTGGCCACAATGGCCACTGCCTGACATGTCTATTACCAAGTACAGAACTTTTAACCTTCGCTGGACGAACAACAGCCATAAATCCGCATTACTCAGCTAGGAATCCAAGTACTCACAAGTTCTAGCTAGGAATGTAAGTACTCACAAGTTCTAGCTAGAAATGTAAGTACTCTCAGGTTCTACACATCGATAGGTACTTGGTGTGAATTTCCCGATTGTAACGGTGGTTACCAAACCTGCTCGGCGTAGACCGTGAAAATTGCTCAAAGCGCGGAGTATCCATCGGGGCCTGTGGCGCGATATTGCCGCGCCGCTGATTTGGAATAAGGAGATGCGCTACTGAAAGTCGCGCGTCTACGCTAAGGCCCGTCTCATATTGGACGCGTAGACGGATGACTTTGAGTAGCTTGTAATCCGCTGCAAATTCTACAATACCAAACCTATGAAAATGATAGACTTCCTCTATACTCTATAGACTGTATCATTTTCATAGGTTTGGTAAGTTTGGTTTTGCAGGGCTACGCCCTACTTAAAGTCGCTTGTCTACACGTCGAATGTGAGACAAGCCTAATTATATTTTTGCCGTTTGGCAGCACCCAACTTTCGTCGTGCAAGTTTAGGAACCTCTGACCTATTCTAATGAGCACCAGTACCAGTAGTCTAATGTGCTATAAAAGTAAACACCAAGCAATTATAATAATACCTACTAGATGAGGTAAAAGAAGAAATCAGTTCCTAGAAAAGGAAGAACTAGGCGAATGAAGAACATGAAGAGACGGAAGATCAAAAAGAGTCTAATGTGCTATAAAAGTAAACAGCAAGCAATTATAATAATACTAGATGAGGTAAAAGAAGAAATCAGTTCCTAGAAAAGGAAGAACTAGGCGAATGAAGAACATGAAGAGACGGAAGATCAAAAAGAAGAAGATGACGAGGAAGAAGAAAAAGAGGAGGAGGAAGAAGAAGCAGGAAAGGGAGATTACGAAGAAGAATGAGCAGAAGAGAAAGAAGATGAAGACGACCACAAAAAAGAAGGGGAATAAAAGAAGTGAAGAAGAAGGAGACGACGACGAAGATGAAGGAAAAAAGGAAGATGAAAAAGAAGAAGGGATGATGATAATTTCCATTGTAACGACTCGGAGGACGAGGAAGAAGAAGAGGAGGAGGAAGAAGAAGAAGAAGCAGGAATGGGAGATTACGAAGAAGAATGAGTAGAAGAGAAAGAAGATGAAGACAACCACGAAAAAGAAGGGGAATAAAAGAAGAAGAAGAAGGAGACGACGACGAAGATGAAGGAAAAAAGGAAGATGAAAAAGAAGAAGGGATGATGATGATAATTTCCATTGTAACGACTCTTGAGACAGGAGTGGCAATATGACCGCTCATACTTAAAATATATCCTATAATCTCCTTAGGACGAGGAAAAAGAAGAGGAGGAGGAGGAGGAGGAGGAAGAAGAAGCAGGAATGGGAGATTACGAAGAAGAATGAGTAGAAGAGAAAGAAGATGAAGACGACCACGAAAAAGAAGGGGAATAAAAGAAGAAGAAGGAGACGACGACGAAGATGAAGGAAAAAAGGAAGATGAAAAAGAAGAAGGGATGATGATAATTTCCATTGTAACGACTCTTGAGACAGGAGTGGCAATATGACCGCTCATACTTAAAATATATCCAATAATCTCCTTAGCCTTGGTCCTAACACTAAGGAATTTAGTGGCACTCAAATCAGAAGTACCCTTGTTCAGAATGCGCGATAATTAGTTCCTGCCAGTAAGTGAGAAAATAGAAGAAGGAAGACTGGGCTTATTTATACTGCTCAAATTATAGTGCTTATTTATACTGCTCAAATAATAATAGTGCTTATTTATACTGCTCAAACAATAATAGAGACACTAAGGAATTTAGTGGCACTCAAATCAGAAGTACCCTTGTTCAGAGTAAGCGATAATTAGTTCCTGCTAGTAAGTGAGAAAATAGAAGAAGGAAGACTGGGCTTATTTATACTGCTCAAATAATAATAGTGCTTATTTATACTGCTCAAATAATAGTGCTTATTTATACTGCTCAAACAATAATAGAGCTTATTTATACTGGGAGCATACCAGCCTGAAATTTTCCTTGCCAGGTTGTACTGCTCAAATAATAATAGTGCTTATTTATTTTATACTGCTCAAATAATAATAGTGCTTATTTATACTGCTCAAACAATAATCGAGCTTATTTATACTGGGAGCATACCAGCCTGAAATTTTCTTTGCCAGGTATATCTGGTATATTTATGTATAAATAGCAAAGGTTGAGTGCTAAGGGTATCCACTCGTAAAAATTATGTAGTCAAAACCAAATGTCAGCCGCAGAAAGACAATTGCTCAAGCATGAGGAACACATTGCCCTCTGGAAAGACCTTACACGAACTGTCAGCCTATTTTGCTTAGAGGTTAGCGCGTCTGCCTTGTTAGGGCTAGGTCGCGAGTTCAATTCCCACCCGGGGCGGATTTTATTCTTAACCGATAAGGTTCGTTCTCGGAAAGGCTGGCTTTCTCTTATCCTGTCTTCCTTCGTAATAATATGAAAATTGCTTTTGGAAAAGTGTGCACATAAAAGAGCGATTTGGCAAATTAGATTTCTTTGCTTGATTTCCGATTGGACTTAAAGGTTCCGGGAAATATGTACAGTCAGTCATCTAGGGAAGTTTATAGTGACTCTGTTTGACACTAATGTGCTGGGGTATTTTCACAGTAACTGTAAAGTAAGCCAAGTCACGTTCATATGTATAAATGAGTTCCCGGCTTTCCCGGTCTCTGGAAATATACCTGATTCTAGGAAATATGACTGTACAGTGAACAGTCTAACGGTCCTACTTCCTTCTCGCTTCGCTTTTGGGACGATAAGACCTTAGCAGTTACAGTTCCCTCTATCGAACCTTTTCAAAAAAAGAAAAAAATCTCAGTCTCCCTCTTCCTTTTCTTCTCCTTCTATTTCTCTCTACTCGGCTGACGAAAAAAAAAACTATAGATTTCAATTAAATTAGGTGGGTTATTCCTTACTTTTGACATCCAACCACTAGGCTTCTGTGCGATATCAAATTATTGAATCAAAATCATAAGCATCTAGTAATTACAATGTTGCCAGTTATCCAGTGTATAATTACATTGCTAAAGGGACTCCTTAGTCCTCTTTTCATGCTAGGCAAGTAATAAATCGCTGCTGTCGCGGCCCTGCGGCAGAGTGTCAACTTGTCAAGTAGAGATTCTGCTAGCTCTGAGACGCGGCTACCTGCGGTATTTATTCTAAGGTGTCAGGACGTCAGGTGTCTCAATCAATCATGATTAGATCATTAGACAATGCGTAGACTCCCTCGCCAATTACCGCGACATAATAACTGGCCACAATAGCCACTGCCTGACATGTCTATTACCAAGTACAGAACTTTTAACCTTCGCTGGACAAACAACAGCCATAAATCCGCATTACTCAGCTAGGAATCCAAGTACTCACAAGTTCTAGCTAGGAATGTAAGTACTCACAAGTTCTAGCAAAATGTGAAAAAAATCCCCCACCATTTTCGTGTTCCTGGTAAAAAGACCTCTAATTTGATATATAGGTCGACCAGGTTTGGATAAGTCCTTCTATGGGGACAGACAGACCGACCGACAGACCGACAGAGTGACAGACACCGAAGCGAATACAATAGTCCGTCCCTTATACCTTTTTATTACTATTGTAATAATAAAGGAAAGGGACCAATGAGCGTTAAACAGACAAACAAATGGATAGACAAAAATGAAAAATCATCGAGTTAAAAAACTGAGACGTTTTTTCGTTCGGTCAATTATTCATCGGAAAACAAAGAAGATTCCTTGTCTGGATTTTCCCAGTTCCGTACTCCGCTCCGGAATGACTTTGAATTTTTCGAAAACCAATGTATCATGGTCATGTTAATGGTCATTGGTCATGTTAATGGTCATTAATGGACGTGTTAAGAGTCATCGATCATTCATATTATGGTCATGTTATTTGCCATGTTTTCAGCATGGTCATTTGTTTGCTATGCTACTGGTGGTATTTTTCATTTTTCTATAAGAAGAAGACGAGGAGTCTTCTTCTTCAGCTTCTTCTTCTTCTTCTTCTTCTTCTTCTTCTTCTTCTTCTTTTCCAACTCCTGCTGCTTCGTCTTTTTCGTATACGTCTTAGTCTTCTTCTGCTCCTCCGTGGTCATTTGTTTGCTATGCTACTGGTGGTATTTTTCATTTTTCTATAAGAAGAAGACGAGGAGTCTTCAGCTTCTTCTTCTTTTCCAACTCCTGCTGCTTCGTCTTTTTCGTATACGTCTTAGTCTTCTTCTGCTCCTCTTCCTCCTTCCTCCTCCTCCTTCCTCTTCTTCATCTCCTCCTCTTCCTCCTCCTCCTGCTTCTTCTACTTCTATTGTTGCTTTTTTATGCTCATCCATTTTGTTGATGGACAAAGTCAATTAATGTCTACCTACTTCTATAGTTACTGTTTTTACGCTCATTATTTTGTTGATGGACAAAGTCAATTAATACCATCTACCTATCTTTCATGAAGGGGTAATTTTTCTTTCTTCCATACATCATTTCGATTATGGACAAAGCCAATTAATATCTTTAATGAAGGGGCGATTTTTGTTACGTCATGATTCATGATGTACAAAATTGGTTTCTTATTGACCTTGGCTCTCGCGACCTTTGAACCCGCGAACAATTTATAAGACGAGGAGTCTTCTTCTTCAGCTTCTTCTTCTTCTTCTTCTTCTTCTTCTTTTCCAACTCCTGCTGCTTCGTCTTTTTCGTATACGTCTTAGTCTTCTTCTGCTCCTCCTCCTCCTCCTTCCTCCTCCTCATTCCTCTTCTTCATCTCCTCCTCTTCCTCCTCCTCCTCCTCCTCCTCCTGCTTCTTCTACTTCTATTGTTGCTTTTTTATGCTCATCCATTTTGTTGATGGACAAAGTCAATTAATGTCTTCCTCTTCTTCATCTCCTCCTCCTCCTCCTGCTTCTTCTACTTCTATTGTTGCTTTTTTATGCTCATCCATTTTGTTGATGGACAAAGTCAATTAATGTCTACCTCTATCTTTAAAGGGGTGAATTTTCTTTCTTCCATACCTACATCATTTCGATTATGGACGAAGCCAATTAATATCCTTAATGAATGGACAAAGCTAGTTAATTCCTACCCATCTTTAATGAAGGGGCGATTTTTGTTACGTCATGATGTACAAATTTGGTTTCTTATTGACCTTGGCTCTCGCGACCTTTGAACCCGCGAACAATTTATTGGAAAAGTGACGTTTTTGCTGACGTAGGTTAGTAGCTTTAACACTTTTCAACTTTCATTCTTCCATACATCATTTCGATTATGGACGAAGCCAATTAATATCCTTAATGAATGGACAAAGCTAATTAATTCCTACCCATCTTTAATGAAGGGGCGATTTTTGTTACGTCATGATGTACAAATTTGGTTTCCTATTGACCTTGGCTCTCGCGACCTTTGAACCTGCGAACAATTTATTGGAAAAGTGACGTTTTTGCTGACGTAGGTTAGTAGCTTTAACACTTTTCAATTCGAGAAAAATAGTAATAATATTACTTTTCAATTCGAGAAAAAAGGAAAAATAGTAATAATATGAAAATTGCTTTTGGAAAAGTGTGCACATAAAAGAGCGATTTGGCAAATTAGATTTCTTTGCTTGACGTCCATTTTAATGTGGATAGCCAGCAATGAATGCAATGATAATTGTCATTAATGATAGCCCATATGAATCCCTCCATGTATTCATGACTATAATATCCATACATATATAAACATACCAGTATACTCTTACTCTATTAGAATAGAATAGAATACTCTATTACTTGCATATTAGGTATTAGCTCATTTAACGAATATCACGGATAGATGACGTCACAATCACGAGGTATAAATTAGTCCGAGCAAAAAAAAAAAAAAAAAAATGTTGCCAGGTTTATCTGGTATGTGTATGTATAAATAGCAAAGGTTGAGTGCTAAGGGTATCCACTCGTAAAAATTATGTAGTCAAAACCAAATGTCAGCCGAAAGCAATCACCTGGCTAGGGCTGATTGAGAGACTGGCGAAAAACGCCACCCCCGTCTGAACATGGGAAAAGTAGAGGAAGAAGAAGAAGAAGAAAAAGAAGAAGAAGAAGAAGAAGGACACTCGCAATTCGTAATATTAGAGCTCTTGTAATTCGTAATACATATTAGAGCTCTAACGGCTAGGTGGTAGAGAACGCCTCCGGTGTGAGAAGAAGAAGAAGAAGAAGAAGAAAAATAAGAAGAAGGGCACTCGCAATTCGTAATATTAGAGCTCTTGTAATTCGTAATACATATTAGAGCTCTAACGGCTAGGTGGTAGAGAACGCCTCCGGTGTTAAACCTCGCCTAGTGGTTACCTTCCAAGCGTCTCTTAGCCTTTTGTTTCTCACGTAATCAGTTGCTGTCGGATTTTTTCCTTATGTAATCCAAGTTAATCTGTTATAAATACAGACCTCGTAAACCGTCATAAAAATGTGTCATTAGTTATGTGAATCTCATAAAAAGTTTTAAATATAATTATCCATAAAAAGTCATAAGAACTTTGTTTCTCACGTAATCAGTTGCTCTCGGATTTTTTCCTTATGTAATCCAAGTGAATCTGTTATAAATACAGGCCTCGTAAACCGTCATAAAAATGTGTCATTAGTTATGTGAATCTCATAAAAAGTTTTAAATATAATTATCCATAAAAAGTCATAAGAATGCACTGAGAATATGTACAGTTGAACAATTCTCTATTTACAGCACATACCATATGTATTTACAATTGCAATTGATTTTTATGTTTTACGACTGTTATGGCACAAAGGCTGGCCGTTTTTACAACTACATACCCACTTCTGGTGTACCTAGCAGACCAGGTGTAGTTGTAATTTATCGACTGTAATGTAATTTATGTTGTAATGTAATTTATAAATAAAGGTAAAAATAGTACTTATTGATAAATAAATAAAAGTAATTGTAAGGTGTAATAAAGAAATTAAAATTGAATTTCGTTGGTACCTACGTACACTAAATATATTGTATAAAAAAGTTAAACCTCAGATGATTTTTTTTTTTAAAGAGGTTTGATAGAGGGAACTGTAACTGCTAAGGTCTTATTCCTATCGTCCCAAAATCCAAGAGAGAAGGAATACAGGATAGGAGAAAACCAGCCGTTCCGAGAACGAATATCATCCGCTCAGATGGCTTCATTTTCTTAATCATATTATGAGGAAGGCATTAGGCATTTCAACGGAGTGAGATGCGTTCTGAATTCTGATATTCTCGTGTCGACCGAGCACCTAAACGGGTAGTATGTATTGTGTCTCCTCTCGCAAATCTGATGAGGGACACACTACGAGATGGGCATGCTACGACACAGACCCATGTCTAAGGGAGCAGATGTTTCGTAGAAATGAAGACATAAAATTGGTCAATACCTAGCTATTTTTAGAACACGATTTAGCAACTTCACTAGAAAGAATGATCGAGTGCTATTTTTATATTTTTTTTTACCATTTAGTGGAGAAGTATACAATTCGCCTACCTATTCGACACTTCAACAAATAACTCATCAGTTTGCAAAGCAAACAAGACGATGACTGGGTCTTTGTTGACATCGACAATATCGTCACCAAAGTCAACAAGCCAGGCGTTGACTTATCAAACAAAACTTTGCACATAAATTTAATGTAGAAATGTACCTACCACGATTTTTTTCAGGAGGTTTGATAGAGGGAACTCCAAGCTAACTAGCTACCTTTTAGAGATTTAGAGCATGGGTTTTCAACCGGGGTCTGCTCTAAATTTTTTAGAGCCTATTTCAACGCTCGAGTCACAACTCACAAGCTCTCAAGTCTTTTGCTAAGCACTATTTTGTATGAATGCCTGAAAACTATTTGAGATATGCAATGTGCAAGGCAGGACACACGCTCGCCTTTTTTCGGCATTTTCCAGAAAAAAAAATTTCTAGCCATCCAGAAAAACAATTGCTCAAGCATGAGAAACACATTTCCCTCTGGAAAGACCTTACACGAACTGCCAGCCTATTTCGCTTGGAGGTTAGCGCGTCTGCCTTGTTAGGGCTAGGTCGCGAGTTCAATTCCCACCCGGGGCGGATTTTATTCTTAACCGATAAGGTTCGTTCTCGGAAAGGCTGGCTTTCTCTTATCCTGTGTTCCTTCTCTCTTCGCTTTCGGGACGATAAGACCTTAGCAGTTAAAGTTCCCTCTATCAAACCTTTTCAAAAAAAGAAAAAAAATCTCAGTCTCCCTCGTCCTTTTCTTCTCCTTCTATTTCTCTCTACTCGGCTGTCGAAAAAAACTATAGATTTCAATTAAATTAGGTAGGTTATTCCTTACTTTTGACATCCAACCACTAGGCTTCTGTGCGATATCACATTATTGAATCAAAATCATAAGCATCTAGTAATTACAATGTTAAGGGAAATATTGAGGATATCAAAACACTTAGTCCAGAAGCTGTTGCCTGGCTACAGAGTTTACCTCTATAAGTAGATAGAAGTGTTATTATTTCTTTTGTTTTTTGTTAAATGTTCCTTTGTTCTGTATTCTATGTATATCCTTTGAAAAAAATAAAACGTCCATACGATAAATAAATAAAATTACAATGTTGCCAGTTATCCAGTGTATAATTACATTGTTGCCGTTCACTTGACGTTTTCATACCAGGCAGTCATTCGCAAAGTGTATAATTTGCGAAAACCTCGCCCCGATTCGATTTATTCCAAATCGTTTCTGAGAATTTATGTAGGGATTTTTCTTCGCGCCTAACGTACGTATGTATTACATATGTAGGTAGTCTTATGCAGCCAAGTAGACATTTATTATGATGAATTTGTTAAAAATCAGGTGGTACCTACTCAATTGGTTCTACGTGATTTATGACATAGTAAATATAAACAACATAAAGACCGCCACAGGCGAGGTTTTTCTAACATACCGAACTGCATACGTACATACATAATTATGTGAGGCCTTTCTGTACATAGGTACAGAGATATAGGTCTTCATAATCATGGGAAAATATTAAGGAATCTAAATGCTGGCTTTTCCCGGCATCACTCAGGCTGGGAGATTGTTGCCGACTGGAGGGAACATCCCCCGTCAATAATAAAACCCTTACCAGTTACACATTGCAGTGACGTTAGATTAAGCCTCGGTCAATATTAAACAATTGACAGATTACTTGATTACTTAGTATTAAGTATAGTAGACACGTGATGACGTCACAGACTTTGAAATAAATACAGAATTCGTGATTTGTCAAGGAAAAACACCGGAAATTAATAAATTGAGGTACAAAACTTTAATAACTCAATTCGGAGCTCATTCCAATTTGCAATTACAATTAATATAAAGTTGCAATTTACAATATTCCATACGATGTAATTTCTGTGTAAACATTAATGCAAAATGACCTTTTCCCAGCACACGCATGTGCATAACATACCAATTATTAATATCGGATCAAACATTAAATTAATCGATGTACAACCAGAAACAGCACCTAATTTACGTACATATATAGGTAGATAGGTATACCTATGTATTTTGTACGTCCAATTTTCTATTTCCCTTCAGGGCGTTTGTTTATCACGCATGGCTATTAAAGTCGACTTCGATCGTGCTCGTTGAGCTTCAGTTAGACTTCAAAATTGATTACCACTTCAAAAAAAAAAAAAAGACAGGATAGGAGAAAACCAGCCGTTCCGAGAACGAATATCATCCGCTCAGATGGCTTCATTTTCTTAATAATATTATGAAGAAGGCATTTTTGCCTATTCTAAGTTTAGTGTTGCAAGCAGTAAATGGGTCTTTTGTCAAGGTAGAAGGTATAATTTGAGCTATTCAAGTTCAAGACTATAAAGCTTGCGTAATTGACGTTTTGTAGCATAAAAATAGGTGCTTGGGAGGTACTCCTCCTCAAGGTAGGTACTTTGGATCTTGGAAAGATGGAAGGTACTCTTTTACGTAGGTAATTGAGATCTTAGGTACGCTAGGTACATAGGTACCTACTCTAGGTACATATTTAGGAGTTACCTAGGATCTTGGTAGGTACTCTCCTACGTAGGTAATTGTGATCTTGGGTACTCTATGTACCTATTCTAGGTACTTGGATACCTATTCTCGGTACTTTAGGAATACTAGTGGGGCAATTATTTATCCATTAATAATATATCCCGATTGCCCGAGCATTAATGGTGCGTAATCTCAAAGTGGTGTTCAATTACTTCGGAATCTCTATTAATAATATATCCCAATTGCCCGAGCATTAATGGTGCGTAATCTCAAAGTGGTGTTCAATTACTTCGGAATCTCTATTGGAGTGTAAAATATTTTGCGTTTATGAGAGAAGATACATGATGAGAATTGAAGATGTTTGAAACGTGACTTATCTGCGTTTTAAACATTGAAGAAAATACAGTAAGTTGTTATTTTCCACACTGAGAAAAAAATTGGTGTGATAGGGTGGAAGAACTCTATTATTGTTAGGGTGGCGGAACTCTTACATGATGAGAATTGAAGATGTTTGAAACGTGACTTATCTGCGTTTTAAACATTGAAGAAGATACAGTAAGTTGTTATTTTCCACACTGAGAAAAAAATTGGTGTGATAGGGTGGAAGAACTCTATTATTGTTAGGGTGGCGGAACTCTATTATTGGTTTACTTCCCTTGATTTAGCTTGTTGGAATGCTATATTATAGTGTCGAGCTTTCAATATTAGGTTTCAGTCTCACTTGAGGGCGAGAATTTTTGTTCATAAAATGGAGTGTTACGTAGAATTCAGGTTGAATGATCACTTACTATTTTCGATAAGTGGTCAGTGCATGGGTCTCGGGGGAAACTCCTCCAAAAAACCTTCAGAGAGGAAGGAAACCACTGCTCCCCCAGCTTCCCAAGGACCACGCGCCACTGGTTTGGGGACTTACCATTACCACATGGGTCTCGGGGGGAACTCCTCCAAAAAACCTTCAGAGAGGAAGGAAACCACTGCTCCCCCAGCTTCCCAAGGATCACGCGCCACTGGTTTGGGGACTTACCATTACCATCCGCCATGACCTTGATCTCTAGGGCCGACTCTTCCTGAGTCGGGTGATAGCAATAATCAAATTGATAATCATAGTCAGCCAGACAATGATCAAATCCAGAATGTCAGGTCTACCTGATACCTGATGAGCACACACACACTATCAGGTAAACCTGACACCTGATCAGGTCTACCTGGTAGTGAGTGGCTGGCATAACGCGCGAGATGTAACACGTGACTTGTGTCATTGTTAGGGCGCGTTCACACTTGAGTTCCGGGAACTGCACGTGGACTCACGTTCACATAATGCACTGGGGAAGTCATGGCTAAGCCGGAGTCACAGGTTCTATAAAAATAATTAATAATGATAATAATATTCGAGGTTAACGCTGTACCGGGGGCGTTTTCTATAACCCAACCCTTAGGCCAGCCACTCACTCTCAGGTAGACCTGACAGATATGCCTGAACAGCTCCGCTTGTCAGGTCTCCCTGATCGAATTCTTAAATAGATTAATATAAATTCCATACCTTGGCTGGGATCGAACCCTTCTGTTTACTTCGCAAATGCCTGATGTCTGATGTCCCCGATTGGAATTAAAGGTTCCGGGAAATATGTACAGTCAGTCATCTAGGGAAGTTTATAGTGACTCTGTTTGACACTAATGTACTGGGGTATTTTCACAGTAACTGTAAAGTAAGCCAAGTCACGTTCATATAAATGAGTTCCCGGCTTTCCCGGTCTCTGGAAATATACCTGATTCTAGGAAATATGACTGTACAGTGAACAGTCTAACGGTCCTACCTAAAGGGACTCCTTCTGGGGTAAAGAGACTCCTTCTGGGCTAAAGGGACTCCTTAGTCCTCTTTTCATGCTAGGCAAGTAATAAATCGCTGCTGTCGCGGCCCTGCGGCAGAGTAAACGCGCGAGATATAACACGTGACTTGTGTCATTGTTAGGGCGCGTTCACACTTAAGTTCCGGGAACTGCACGTGGACTCACGTACACATAATGCACTGGGGAAGTCATGGCTAAGCCGGAGTCACAGGCTCTATAAAAATAATTAATAATGATAATAATATTCGAGGTTAACGCTGTACCGGGGGCGTTTTCTATACATAAGTTCCGGGAACTGCACGTGGACTCACGTTCACATAATGCACTGGGGAAGTCATGGCTAAGCCGGAGTCACAGGATTCTATAAAAATAAATAATAATGATAATAATATTCGAGGTTAACGCTGTACCGGGGGCGTTTTCTATAACCCAACCCTTAGGCCAGCCCCTCACTCTCAGGTAGAGCTGACAGATAAAGATTATGATGAGATAAAAATCTAGAGTCATCAAGTCTAGTAAATAGTCATCAAGTTTAGTAAATAGACATCAAGTTTAGTATTGAAGGATCCTGACATAAATATGTGTGTAATGATGGGAAGGAAACATAACTATCTACATGTACATATGTAGGTACATAGGTAGTAAGTACCTAAGTAACATAAATAGATAAAATAATACCCTACATAAATAACTATGTATTGGGAGGATGGATATATAAATGTGTTGTTTATCAGATGAAATCTGATTGGACTACGTGTTTTATGGGCTGTCAAGGCAGGTCCCAATTGGCGGAAATATGGCTGACCATTAAAATGGTAGCTCTTCTTTAATTGAAAATAAGAGACGGAAGTGTTTTATTGGCTGTCAAGGCAGGTCCCAATTGGCGGAAATATGGCTGACCATTAAAATGGTAGCTCTTCTTTAATTGAAAATAAGAAGACGAAAAAAGAACAAGAAGTTGATGATAAAGAAATGGAAGAAGAAGAAGAAGAAGAAGAAGAAGACGAGGAAGAAGAAGATGATGAAGAAGGAGAGGAAGAAGAAGAAGATGATGAAGAAGCAGTGAAAGAAGAAGACGAGGAAGAAGATGAAAAAAAGAAGAAGAAGTAGAAAAAAAAAATCTATTGAATAAAATGGAATATTCTATGTATTTTAACCATATTTACATACAAATTAGCCATAGATTACCGTGTCATGTGTCCTGCATGACAGATTTATGAGTTGGCAAAACGCTGTTTAAAAGATCCAGGGAAATATCTATGTATATCAAACCTATTGTAGTAAAAGAAGAAGACGAGGAAGAAGAAGATGATGAAGAAGGAGAGGAAGAAGCAGTAAAAGAAGAAGACGAGGAAGAAGATGAAAAAAAAGAAGAAGAACTAGAAAAAAATCTATTGAATAAAATGGAATATTCTATTATTTTAACCATATTTACATCCACATTAGCCATAGATTACCGGTAATTTACATATTGCGCGTGTCATGTGTGTTTCCTGCATGACAGAATAGTAAAAGAAGAAGATGAGGAAGAAGATGAAAAAAAGAAGAAGAACTAGAAAAAAAATCTATTGAATAACATGGAATATTCTATGTATTTTAACCATATTTACATACACATTAGCCATAGATTACCGTGTCATGTGTGTTACCTGCATGACAGATTTATGAGTTGGCAAAACGCTGTTTAAAAGATCCAGGGAAATATCTATGTATATCAAACCTATTTGATTATTCTACCCATGGGAACTAAAAGACAAGAAGAATTCATGACTATTCCACAATAGTTAAGTACCTATAACTGCCCTAGGTATTTTATCGCAAATATCGCATCAATATTACTTAAGAGTATTTGCTGAAATTAAGGAACTATTAGGTAGGTAGCTCTTATTTTTATCAACCCAAACTTAGCTTGAGGAACCATGATGAACTCAAACTGAGCTAGCATCTTATCCTATACCCAAGTACCTATACCTGCCCTAGGTATTTTATCGCAAATATCGCATCAATATTACTTAAGAGTATTTGCTGAAATTAAGAAACTAGGTAGGTAGCTCTCATTTTTATCAACCCAAACTTAGCTTGAGGAACCATGATGAACTCAAACTGAGCTAGCATCTTATCCTATACCTAATGATAATGACCATCCTGCCCTAGGGTGTTTTATCGCAAATATCGCATCAATATTACTTAAGAGTATTTGCTGAAATTAAGAAACTTGGTAGGTAGCTCTTATTTTTATCAACCCAAACTTGGCTTGAGGAACCATGATGAACTCAAACTGAGCTAGCATCTTATCCTATACCTAATGATAATGACCATCTTATCCTTGAAAATATTGTTCATATTTGTATAATGGCACCCGGAATACTTGCATACTTAGAAGTCCTAATAGGACTGAAAAAAGTCTCCTCATAACACGTATATGTACCTATGTAGGTAGGAAGATTATGATGAGATAAAAATCTAGAGTCATCAAGTCTAGTAAATAGTCATCAAGTTTAGTAAATAGACATCAAGTTTAGTAAATATTGAGTCATCAAGATTCATCCAACTTGAAGTACCTATCTATCTACTTTGTCTCTAAGTAGGTACATCTTATGTGCATAGGTATATTTTAGAAGGAAGGCATTTTTGCCTATTCTAAGTTTAGAGTTGCAAGCAGTAAATGGGTCTTTTGTCAAGGTAGAAGGTATAATTTGAGGTATTCAAGTTCAAGACTATAAAGCTTGCGTAATTGACGTTTTGTAGCATAAAAATAGGTGCTTGGGAGGTACTACTCTTCAAGGTAGGTACTTTGGATCCTGGAAGGGAAGGTACCTACTCTTTTACGTAGGTAATTGAGATCTTAGGTATGCTAGGTACATAGGTACCTACTCTAGGTACATATTTAGGAGTTACCTAGGATCTTGGTAGGTACTCTCCTACGTAGGTAATTGTGATCTTGGGTACTCTATGTACCTATTCTAGGTACTTGGATACCTATTCTCGGTACTTTAGGAATACTAGTGGGGCAATTATTTATCCATTAATAATATATTTGGAAGAAGGGAAGGTACTCTTTTACGTAGGTAATTGAGATCTTAGGTACACTAGGTACATAGGTACCTACTCTAGGTACATATTTAGGAGTTACCTAGGATTTTGGTAGGTACTCTCCTACGTAGGTAATTGTGATCTTGGGTACTCTATGTCTATGTACCTATTCTAGGTACTTGGATACCTATTCTCGGTACTTTAGGAATACTAGTGGGGCAATTATTTATCCATTAATAATATATTCATCCAACTTGAAGTATCTATCTACTTTGTCTCTAAGTAGGTACATCTTATGTGCATAGGTAAATTTTAGAAGCTACCCATTTAAAGATAGTAATAACTAGTATAAATATAAAATTTGACAAAAGAAAGTAATTTTGAACTGACTATTGTGTATTGTTTTGTACAACGCTTTCGTTAGTGTTTCGTAAAATATTGACATATCCACCTTATCCAATGTTTAACAACATAAATGAACAGTAACCATCCGTCGATCTGCATTGATCAACGGCCGTCAACTATATGAGGACACACCCAACGTCGAGTTTTGATAGAGGAAACTGTAACTACTAATATCTAATTGTCCCGAAAGGGAAGAGAGAAGGAGAACAGGATAAGAGAAAGCCTGCTGTTCCAAGAACGAACATTACTTATCTGTTTAGGTTTAGGATGATACTAACTTGTATACCTATACTTCAAGAAGACACGTTTTCAAAATTGTAGAATAGAGATGCATGCACAATTTACATACGTAGAAGAATAGAATGGAATATACCTATCCTACCTGCCTCGGTGGCGTAGTGGTCAAGACGCTCGCCTGGTAATAACTAGTATAAATATAAAATTTGTCAAAAGAAAGTAATTTTGAACTGACTATTGTGTATTGTTTTGTACAACGCTTTCGTTAGTGTTTCGTAAAATATTGACATATCCACCTGATGATGATCCAATGATCGAAATGCGCATCGTGTAATAGTAAGTAAAAAACATGGTATCTTAAGGCTAAATAATTGAGAAATCACATTGATTGACTATTGTGTTTATACATACATACTAGAACTAGTAGAGAGGAAATGGGAAAAGATGGTAAATTCGTATTCCGGATCTAGACTTAATATTAATACTTAGTGAAGAATGTAGAGATCAAGATCTAGGTCGTTGATTTTGAAAATTATAGGAAAAATTCTCATCATTCAAACATAAAAAGAAAACACGTATAAAACCGTGTCATAATGAGAATTGAAGATATTTGAAACGTGACTTATCTGCGTTTTAAACATTGAAGAAGATACAGTAAGTTGTTATTTTCCACACTGAGAAAAAAATTGGTGTGTTAGGGTGGTGGAACTCTATTATTGGTTTACTTCCCCTGATTTAGCTTGTTGGAATGCTATATTATAGTGTCGAGCTTTCAATATTAGAGTTCCGGAACCCAGTCACTCGATTGGGCTTCGATTCGCAAGTGGTTCGATAAGTTCGATTGGCAGAGTCGACAAAAATAAATAAATAAAATAGAGAATTTTAAATTGTGTTAAGCATACTCTAAATTGCTTGTCACAAATATCGTTCCCCAATTATTACACTTAGATAAATTTTATGACTTGACTTGGACTAATAGTGTTAAGTTAAGCATACTCTAAATTGCTTGTCACAAATATCGTTCCCCAATTATTACACTTAGATAAATTTTATGACTTGACTTGGACTCGAACTATTAACCTCCAGATCCAGAGTCCACCGTCCTAATTACCACACCACTGAGGTTGGTCATTTTGATTACTAAATAGGCATTTCAACGGAGTGAGATGCGTTCTGAATTCTGATATTCTCGTGTTGACCGAGCACCTAAATGGGTAGTATGTAGGTAATGTGTCTCTTCTCGCAAATCTGATGAGGGACACACTACGAGATGGGCATGCTACGACACAGACCCATGTCTAAGGGAGCAGATGTTTCATAGAAATGTAGATATTATTAGATAGGTAAAAAAAAATAATAATACATAATAAATAAACAAAAAAAACACACAATATTGTCACGGTTATTGCTGAATTTTCATTAATGGGCCCAAGAACCAGCCAGGGTGAAACTTTACTGATATCGAAACGATTCCTCTAAAAACTTAGCCATATTTTCCATTTTCCAAAATCCTAAACATGGAGATTTTTTAAATCTCGAACTGTTCTCAAGGTCATTTGGATTACTAAGTAGGCATTTCAACGGAGTGAGATGCGTTCTGAATTCTGATATTCTCGTGTTGACCGAGCACCTAAATGGGTAGTATGTATTGTGTCTCTTCTCGCAAATCTGATGAGGGACACACTACGAGATGGGCATGCTACGACATAGACCCATGTCTAAGGGAGCAGATGTTTCATAGAAATGAAGACATAAAATTGGTCAATACCTAGCTATTTTTAAAACACGATTTAGCAACTTCACTAGAAAGAATGATCGAGTGCTATTTTTATATTTTTTACCATTTAGTGGAGAAGTATACAATTCGCCTACCTATTCGACACTTCAACAAATAACTCATCAGTTTGCAAAGCAAACAAGACTGCTATTTTTATATTTTTTTACAATTTAGTGGAGAAGTATACAATTCGCCTACCTATTCGACACTTCAACAAATAACTCATCAGTTTGCAAAGCAAACAAGACGATGACTGGGTCTTTGTTGACATCGACAATATCGTCACCAAAGTCAACAAGACAGGCGTTGACTTATCAAACAAAACTTTGCACATAAATGTAGAAATGTACCACGATTTTTTTCAGGAGGTTTGATAGAGGGAACTCCAAGCTAACTAGCTACCTTTTAGAGATTTAGAGCACCAGGCGTTGACTTATCAAACAAAACTTTGGACATACCTAAATGTAGAAATGTACCACGATTTTTTTCAGGAGGTTTGATAGAGGGAACTCCAAGCTAACTAGCTACCTTTTAGAGATTTAGAGCATGGGTTTTCAACCGGGGTCTGCTCTAAATTTTTTAGAGCCTATTTCAACGCTCGAGTCACAACTCACAAGCTCTCAAGTCTTTTGCTAAGCACTATTTTGTATGAATGCCTGAAAATTATTTGAGATATGCAATGTGCAAGGCAGGACACACGCTCGCCTTTTTTCGGCATTTTCCAGAAAAAAAAATTTCTAGCCATCCAGAAAAACAATTGCTCAAGCATGAGAAACACATTTCCCTCTGGAAAGACCTTACACGAACTGCCAGCCTATTTCGCTTGGAGGTTAGCGCGTCTGCCTTGTTAGGGCTAGGTCGCGGGCACGCTCGCCTTTTTTCGGCATTTTTCAGAAAAAAATTTCTAGCCATCTAGAAAGACAATTGCTCAAGCGTGAGGAACACATTGCCCTCTGGAAAGACCTTACACGAACTGCCAGCCTAGTTCGCTTGGAGGTTAGCGCGTCTGCCTTGTTAGGGCTAGGTCGCGGGTTCAATTCCCACCCGGGGCGGATTTTATTCTTAACCGATAATGTTCGTTCTCGGAAAGGCTGGCTTTCTCTTATCCTGTTTTCCTTCTCGCTTCGCTTTCGGGACGATAAGACCTTAGCAGTTAAAGTTCCCTCTGTCAAACCTTTTCAAAAAAAGAAAAAAATCTCTTAGAAAGACAATTGCTCAAGCATGAGGAACACATTGCCCTCTGGAAAGACCTTACACGAACTGCCAGCCTATTTCGCTTGGAGGTTAGCGCGTCTGCCTTGTTAGGGCTAGGTCGCGGGTTCAATTCCCACCCGGGGCGGATTTTATTCTTAACCGATAAATGCCTGATGTGCCCGATTGGAATTAAAGGTTCCGGGAAATATGTACAGTCAGTCATCTAGGGAAGTTTATAGTGACTCTGTTTGACACTAATGTACTGGGTTCCTTCTCGCTTCGCTTTCGGGACGATAAGACCTTAGCAGTTAAAGTTCCCTCTGTCAAACCTTTTCAAAAAAAGAAAAAAATCTCTGTCTCCCTCGTTCTTTCTCTCTACTCGGCTGTCGAAAAAAACTATAGATTTCAATTAAATTAGTTAGGTTATTCCTTACTTGTGACATCGAACCACTACGCTTCTGTGCGATATCAAATTATTGAATCAAAATCATAAGCATCTAGTAATTACAATGTTGCCAGTTATCCAGTGTATAATTACATTGTTGCCGTTCACTTGACGTTTTCATACCAGGCAGTCATTTGCAAAGTGTATAATTTGCGAAAACCTCGCCCCGATTCGATTTATTCCAAATCGTTTCTGAGAATTTATGTAGGGATTTTTCTTCGCGCCTAATGTACGTATGTATTACATAGGTAGTCTTGTGCAGCCAAGTAGACATTTATTATGATGAATTTGTTAAAAATCAGGTGGTACTCAATTGGTGCTACGTGATTTATGACATGGTTAAACATAAACAACATAAAGATCGCCGCAGGCGAGGTTTTTCTAACATACCGAACTACATAAGTACCTACATACATAATTTTATTAAGTGTAGCTTTTTCTGTACATCATACTAATGAGACATACCTACATATTTTTTATAATCATTGAAAAATATTGAAGAATCTAAATGCTGGCTTTTCCCGGCCCCACTCAGGCTGGGTGATTGTTGCCGACGGGAGGGAACATCCCCCGTCAATAATAAAACCCTTAGCAGTGACATTAGGTCAAGCCTCGGTCAATCAAACAATTGACAGATTACTTTATTACTTAGGTAGTATTAAGTATAGTAGACACGTGATGACGTCACAGACTTGAAATAAATACAGAATTCGTGATTTGTCAAGGAAAAACACCGGAAATTCACGAATTGGATGTACAAAACTTTAATAACTCAATTCGGAGCTCATTCCAATTTGCAATTACAACTAATATAAAGTTGCAATTTTCAATTCATACGTTGTAATTTCTGTGTAAACATTAATGCAAGATGACCTTTTCCCAACACACGCATGTGGATAACATACCAATTAATATCGGATCAAACATTAAATTAATCGATGTACAACCAGAAACAGCACCTAATTTACGTACATATATAGGTATAATTTTGTACGTCCAATTTTCTATTTCCCTTCAGGGCGTTTGTTTATCACGCATGGCTATTAAATTCGACTTCAATCGTGCTCGTTGAGCTTCAGTTAGACTTCAAAATTGATTACCACTTCAAAAAAAAAAAAAAAAAACAGATATTTTATGCGAAATTTTCTGGTCCACTTACCATTATTGATCGCTTATCAGTAGTAGCCAGATGATAGAATCCGTGACTATGTTTGAAGGATCCCTACCTACTGGATAATAAGAACGCCCTCGACAACAAGAACGAACTTTATCTGTTCAAGATAAGAACTAGGAACTCTCTGTTTAGGATAAAATTCACCCCGGGCGAGAATCGAAACCGCGGCCTAGCGCTCATAAGGCAGACGATCCTACCCTTTGGAGGCTAACTAGGTTGACCGAGAGTACCAAAAACATCTCAATCTCTGGTATTTTCTCTCTTGATGGCCCTATTTTCTGATTTTCTCATATCTCACCATTCTGACCCTAGCCTTTCTACTGTTAGTCCACTTATCCAGCCCAAGATTACTTCTGCTACTTGTAGTTTTTCTCTGAACTGCTGGTCTGTACCTACTGACTACAACAATACATATAACTAACACGTTCACCGCCACGAAACCCAAATTTGGGTTTCAGGCAGTGTCTCAGTTTCGCCGCGAATGAAGGATCCTGACATAAATATGTGTGTAATGATGGGAAGGAAACATAACTATCTACATGTACATACATATGTAGGTACATAGGTAGTAAGTACCTAAGTTACCTAAGTAACATAAATAGATAAAATAATACCCTACATAAATAACTATGTATTCGGAGGATGGATATATAAATGTGTTGTTTATCAGATGAAATCTGATTGGACGACGGAAGTGTTTTATGGGCTGTCAAGGCAGGTCCCAATTGGCGGAAATATGGCTGACCATTAAAATGGTAGCTCTTCTTTAATTGAAAATAAGATTCGCCGCGAAACCCATTTTTGGGTTTCACTCATGTGTTCAATTCGGTTAACGGACTATGATTTTTTTTTTTTGTACTAGATAGGTAGGTAGGGCACCTTATATTTTATTTTATTTTATTACGGTACGTCAACAAAATTCTGTTCTGTTCGCAAGTAACAAATATTTTTCTATCAAGCTTAATGAGGACGTAAGGGAAAAAAAAGTAACAGAAAACTTCCTTTATTTTCGGACACCCAAAGTCCCCAATAAATCAAAGATAATTGATTGAAATAATTCCCAGAAGTGCCTACCTAGTACACGGGAACTAATACCAATAATGAGAATGGGAAAGTCTCTGTATTACCACCCACCGATATCTCTGAGTGATTTATGGCAGGGACTTCAATTGAATTTAACCTCGGTTTAAGTTTGACTTTTGGATTAAACAAGCTGGTGTGAACATCACACGACTTTCCTCATCCTATTGAATGATGCTCATTTTGGGTGTTCTTGTTCTTATAGCCAAACTTTTACAATACCTATCTCTAACCGTTTAGTTATAGCTGAAAACCGCCAAAAAACGGTCAAAAACCGCCAAAAAGCGGTGAAAATACCGCCAAATGCAGCACCTATCTCAACCAAACGTTTTGAGTTGCATCCTTGACGGTCAAAAACCGCCAAAAAGCGGTGAAAATACCGCCAAATGCAGCACCTATCTCAACCAAACGTTTTGAGTTGCATCCTTGCGCCAAAAAACGGTCAAAAACCGTCAAAAAGCGGTGAAAATACCGCCAAATGCAGCACCTATCTCAACCAAACGTTTTGAGTTGCATCCTTGTCACATTTGTAAAATACATACCAAATTTCAAGTCTCTAGCTCATAAAATCCTACACCTCTCGTTATATCATTTGATACACACCTGATTAGTTCCTTACTGAGGATAATTTCCCCCAAAGTCATTCTAGATTTCTAGAAGCTACTACACTTTTTTTTCTTCTTCTTCCCTCTTCTCGTCACTTCCTACAAAACAGAGAGAAAATTCCGTCCTCTTTTCCTTCTCTTCCTTCCTATTCTTCTTCTTTTTCCTCTTCTTCTTCTTCCCTTTCTCGCCCCTTCCTACAAAATAGAGAGAAAATCCCCTACTCCTCTCCCTCTCCTCCTCATTTGCTCTTCTTCCGTCACCGTTTACGTTCTCTAACCCCCCTCCTTATCGTTCTCAAAAGAAAAAAGTGCATTTCACCATGAGACTGTATACCCGAAGGAAGCCGTCCCTCGAAAACAATTTTTCATCCATTTGTTTCTATCCCCCAGGCTCGTTCTTCCCGCCCCGAGACCTCACCAAATCCGACCTGGTTCACGTCTACGACAAGGATTTATGCCGGATATGGCCTCTCCGATACCGACGCGACGTGGCAAAGGATGGCCTTGATACACACCTGATTAGTTCCTTACTGAGGATAATTTCCCCCAAAGTCATTCTAGATTTCTAGAAGCTACTACACTTTTTTTTCTACTGAACCGGTTACTGATTACCAGTTGGGGGTTTTATTTTGTTTGTTTATTTTTCCTGATGATCTAACTACTTATTCTTGCTTTTTTTTTCTAATCGTGAATCTAAGGGACCGGCAATTTTTCCCCGTTTATCCAGATTTTCCTATTACAAAAGTGTTTCCCAATAATTACAAATGAAGGGGCCCCTATTATCCAGGTTTTCCATTTAGGCGGATCCTAGTACTCCTAGTCCTAATCAAACAGGTTCTACTATCTTTAAAGCTATTTAGATATTACATGTACTGATTTTCCGCCGCCATTTTGTTCTGCTTTCAGAGAGGACATGCAGAAGGTGAACATCGAATTGGGGCCCCTATTATCCAGGTTTTCCATTTAGACGGATCCTAGTACTCCTAGTCCTAATCAAACAGGTTCTAATACTATCTTTATAGCTATTTAGATATTACATGTACTGATTTTCCGCCGCCATTTTGTTCTGCTTTCAGAGAGGACATGCAGAAGGTGAACATCGAATTCCATGACAACGGCACGGTGACGTTCCAACATTACAAGATACTCGAATTCGTGCCGGAGCTATCCGTTGCGCCCAACAACACGAGGTTCATCTTGCCCAACATTCCCCTACTGGTGAGTCACATTTGTTTGTTTGTTAGGGGGTTTTTTTTTAAGAGGTTTTTCGTATTCCGGGTAAGGGGGACTAAGACTTGTACGTATCCAATGTTTAACAAAATAAATGAACAGTAACCAGCCGTCGATCTACATGGATCAACGGGAAGAGAGAAGGAGAACAGGATAGGAGAAAGCCAGCCGTTCCGAGAACGAACATTACTTATCTGTTTAGGTTTAGGATGATACTAACTTGTATACCTACTTCAAGAAGACACGTTTTCAAAAGTGTAGAATAGAGATGCATGCACAATTTACATACCTACGTAGAAGAATAGAATAGATACCTATCCTATTTCAATTTATACAACAAGATTGGCGAGATATGGGATTATGCACGCAGATTTGCAGATAGTAGCTACTTACAAACAAAAATCCCATATAAACTGTTATCATAATGGGATAACTTGTCAGTCTAAACTGACAGTCTAAATAAAACACTACTCATACTTTACTTATACAGTCGAAATTGGATAAACAGGACTTGTGTGAGCAGGAAACCTGGATAAACTTGGAAAAAGTCGTGGTTCTTTCATTTTTGACATAAAAACTTCTTGAAACAGGCAAAATGGAGCCTCTGCAACTGTGTATAAGAATGGCCTTTTCTTGGAACTCACGAGTCCGCGGTCTGTAGCCTCTGTAAGCAGGAATGTTGTTTTGCTGAACCTCGACTATAAAGAGGACTAGGTTAAGACGTGTTGTCTTTTGTGTTGCTAGGTTTCCTTTCCCCCTGACCTGTGTTCACATGAACCTCTATACTATAAAGAATGAAAATTATGGAGCCTCTATAACTGTGTATAAGAATGGCCTTTTCTTGGAACTCACGAGCACGAGTCCGCGGTCTGTAGCTTCTGTAAGCAGGAATGTTGTTTTGCTGAACCTCGACTATAAAGAGGACTAGGTTAAGACGTGTTGTCTTTTGTGATGCTAGGTTTCCTTTCCCCCTGACCTGTGTTCACATGAACCTCTATAAACAGGAATGAAAATTCGGAACTCTTCTAAGCAGGATTTTTTTTTTTTTAAGTTGGATACCTCCGTAAGCAGGAAATTATTGCCTGTCCCTTGGATTCCTGCTTAACCAGGTTCGATTGTATGTTTATTCAATGAGAGTGTGCGAAAGGTCATCTGTTACAGGAGCGCCCTTAACCCTCAGGGAAATTTTCAAAACTATTAAACCGTGGAAACCATTAGGTAGGTAACTGGTGGAAAATACATTGTCTTAGACCAGAGGATAACGTACATCATTATAAATTGTTACGCGACTAGAATGCAATACAGATTCATACTTACTGGATGTCCCAGTCGTCTCACTATTGTGATTCCAATGGGTCCTACCAGTCATCTATGTCAAAACAACTGCCATCAGTGATAAAAAGGTGTTGTAAATAGGTAGGTTTCTTCATGGAAATTTAAGTTTTACAAGGAACAAAAGCTCCTGCTTAAAGCCCAATTGCCGTGAATTGCCCTATTGCCGGGAATTTTAAGCAGGGAAAAACTCCAAAAAACGCAATCACAAAAATCAATAAACTCACCACCACTCTCTATCCCACAGGGTATCGGCGATTGAGTTGAAGTAGAGGAGGTAAAATACATAAAACCTTGGTTCGTGGTTCGTTCTCAGAACGGCTGGCTTTCTCCTGTCCTGTTATGTTTTTTGTTGTAGCGGCTTTAGCTATAGTCGAAAGGTGATGACCTGATGAGGAAATATCTCTTCTATCAGCCATACACCAGGGTGATAGTCTCTAGCCATGTTTAACTGGCTCGTCCTAAACCGCAGTCAACCATCGTGAGGACTTGTGCTTGTTCAGTCGTGGTTCGTTCTCAGAACGGCTGGCTTTCTCCTGTCCTGTTATGTTTTTGTTGTAGCGGCTTTAGCTATAGTCGAAAGGTGATGACCTGATGAGGAAATATCTCTTCGGTCGTGGTTCGTTCTCAGAACAGCTGGCTTTCTCCTGTCCTGTTATGTTTTTGTTGTAGCGGCTTTAGCTATAGTCGAAAGGTGATGACCTGATGAGGAAATATCTCTTCTATTAGCCATACACCAGGGTGATAGTCTCTAGCCATGTTTAACTGGCTCGTCCTAAACCGCAGTCAACCATCGTGAGGACTTGTGCTTGTTCATATCTCTTCTATCAGCCATACACCAGGGTGATAGTCTCTAACCATGTTTAACTGGCTCGTCCTAAACCGCAGTCAACCATCGTGAGGACTTGTGCTTGTTCTTTTCATGCAGAGAAAACCCTTTGAAACTATCAGCTAGCTATCAAAAATATTGAAGAAGAAAAAGGAAAAAAAAGTTGCTACTACCTATACGAATATGACGATGGTCCTAGAAAGATAATAATACGATTAATATGCCACTGATATCAAAGCCATAAAAAGGAAAAAAGTTGTTACTACCTATACGAATATGACGATGGTCCTAGAAAGATAATAATACGATTAATATGCCACTGATATCAAAGCCATATACCTCTAATACGGATCTAATCTACACATATCTAATCTACACATGCGAAATTCCCAACCATACCATTAACCATTGGGCAATTATTATGCCCGTCTAATCTCTTTGCAATTTAAGAAAAATGCAAAACCGTTGCTACTACCTATACGAATATGACGATGGTCCTAGAAAGATAATAATACGATTAATATGCCACTGATATCAAAGCCATATGCCTCTAATACGGCAATTTTATTAATCTACCTACTCTTGACATGCGAAATTCCCAACCATACCATTAACCATTGGGCAATTATTATGCCCGTCTAATCTCTTTGCAATAATCTACCTACTCTTGACATGCGAAATTCCCAACCATACCATTAACCATTGGGCAATTATTATGCCCGTCTAATCTCTTTGCAATTTAAGAAAAATGCAAAACCCTATGCAAATCCTAAGAAGCCATTAGCTTTGCGATCGTTAATCGCAGAATAATTATTACGGCGGGTTATACCGATGGCTTAGTCGGAATTTTTCACTAATGGGCGATTTTTTTGCAAATTATGAGACGAAAAGGAGTAATTAAGGTGATTAAACAGATCATTCTAGATTTAAAGGTGTTTAAAATCTAAAACACATTTAGGTAATCCCTTTAAATGTTTAAATGGCAGATATTTCAATCATTCAAAAAGGAGCCATTAAAAATACCTAGATAATTCTAGATGCAATCATTCAATGAAGTTGGAAGTGTTTACAAATGATGTGATCATTCAAAAAGGAGCCATTAAAAATACCTAGATAATTCTAGATGCAATCATTCAATGAAGTTGGAAGTGTTTACAAATGATGTGAGACCATGTTTAATCCCTTAAAATCTAGAACTATCCATTTCATTTATTTAATGACCCCTTCTGGACTGTTAAGAAAACGCCCATTTGATGAACCTCCAATTAAGTCTGATCATTCTAAATTTAAATGAGTTTGATTCCCCATGAGTTCACGTGAGGTGACGTGACGTAATGGTAGTGTGTTTCTAAGTTTAAAGTTTGGTGAGACCCGCCATAAATGAAGTAATGGTCTCATGAGCAATAAACATGTGGGTAAATTGACGCTAGTCATTTTGTTTACCGGTAATTTCCAGCATGTTGATATCACTTGTGCGGTTATGAGATATTTATGGTTTATCATGAGGTCTCATTTACATATAAAACGTTCGCATGGGCTCATGCTTTAAGCTATAAGTATAGATGTTGTAGTAATGTAGTATAAATACTGAAATAATAGATGTTGTATGAATACTGAAATAATTGTGTTTACATAAGAGGTTATCAAATGGACAATTGAAGACATGTGTCCCGTGCCACTAACGACTCCGCCCTCCCTCCCTCCTCCTCCTCCTCCTCCTCCTCCTCCTTTTTTTCTTCGCCTCGTACAGACGGGGTCGGCGTTTTTCAAAAACTACTCCTCGAATGTGATTTGTTTTTTTTTGTGTGAATGTTGGTCGGTGGGTGACGTGAACTCTTGACGTTCGCGCGCCTCTCGGGTACCTTTGATGGATTGAAATTGCTGTTGTTTTCGTCGTACTGTGTAGTGGAAGCGTTATTGTGTGTTACATACTCGTAATGTGTGGAAACGTGATTTTAGCGCTGTATATTTGAATTGAGTGTTTTTTACGCGATGAACGCGTGTTCTAGGCCATAAACTCTTGTGCCAATCACTGACGCTCAGACCATCCGGGTGTGAGTGGCCGACAAAGTGGAAGCGTTATTGTGTGTGGACGTGATTTTAGCGCTGTATATTTGAATTGAGTGTTTTATACGCGATGAACGCGTGTGCTAGGCCATAAACTCTTGTGCCAATCACTGACGCTCAGACCATCCGGGTGTGAGTGGCCGACATTGGAAAATATCCGACTTCTTTCCGGAAAAGATTTTGGTCAGAATGTTGTGAATGAAGAACATAGTGCTTGAATTATCTCGACTGTCGATCACTAGGGAGGAGCCGGGTGTGAAAATATCCGAATTTTCTTTCCGGAAAAGATTTTGGTCAGAATGTTGTGAATGAAGAACATAGTGTTTGAATTACCTCAACTGTCGATCACTAGGGAGTAGGTCCATATCAAAGACTAAAGATTTATTTTAAATTATTTTCTGTACATAATTACCTATTTTTGCCTGATAAATAATAAATAATTATATTAATATTTAAATTGAAGGCCCCCCTGTATAAAAAGTAACCAAAATAACACGGCATATCAATGTACTGTACATAATTCCATATCAAAGACTAAAGATTTATTTTAAATTATTTTCTGTACATAATTACCTATTTTCGCCTGATAAATAATTATATTAATATTTAAATTGAAGGCCCCCCTGTATAAAAAGTAACCAAAATAACACGGCATATCAATGTACTGTACATAACTATTAGGTTATCGATGATTAGGATGTAATCTTAATGGGAAGTCAATATGTAATATGTCGAACTATAGTGGAGAGAGAGAGAGAAAGAGAGAGCGAGACTGATAGAAAAAATTAAAGCGAAAAGCAGAACAGTGAAATTTTTTGTACGATCACCTGAAAACTATATTGAATATGCAATGTGCCTTACATAATGTAAACTCAATCCACCACGGTATCCAAATAAAAAAAAAAAATTTGAATATCAAAATCTTGCACTATAGTTCGACAGAAAACCAATCAGTATTGTTTTTTTATAGGTAGGTTATTGTATTTTTTAGGACTATTCTATGAAATTTGTGACCGCTTGTTTGGTGAAGAAGCAAAGAGTGACATTCCATCCTTTCCACGCTTCTTATGTCCGTCCAGCAAAGAGTGAAATTCCTTAATCATCTTAAGCACACTGTATATCAAAATCTTGCACTATAGTTCGACAGAAAACCAATCAGTATTGTTTTTTATAGGTAGGTTATTGTATTTTTTAGGACTATTCTATGAAATTTGTGACCGCTTGTTTGGTGAAGAAGCCGAGACTGACATTCCATCCTTTCCACGCTTCTTATGTCCGTCCAGCAAAGAGTGAAATTCCTTAATCATCTTAAGCACACTTCAGGTACTTATGTCCGTCCTAAAATGCTTCATGCTCAAGAAAATGCTTCCACCTACAAGCGGGCACTGTTTTTATCTTGCCCTTTACAGATTAGACTTAACAGGTCTTACTCTTTACAGGTCAAGCACACTTCAGGTACTTATGTCCGTCCTAAAATGCTTCATACTCAAGAAAATGCTTCCACCTACAAGCGGGCACTGTTTTTATCTTGCCCTTTACAGATTAGACTTAACAGGTCTTACTCTTTACAGGTTATTAGACTTAAAATATGCTCAAACTTATGACTTTTTATGCTCAATAATAACGCAATGGTGTTGTTTTCGGACTCTATTTTTGTAAATTTTGAGCGTACTATTTTCTTTTGTACAAAAAAAGGTACTCTAAACCAAATAATAAGGATTTGTGTGAGAAAAGGATATGGTCAAGGTCTTTTTTTCCTTAATTTTCTAAACCAAATAATAAGGATTTGTGTGAGAAAAGGATAATATGGTCAAGGTCTTTTTTTCCTTAATTTCCATTAACTTTGTTAAATGCCTGTGGCCTATTCTTGAAAGAAAATGCATTTCTGTATTTGCCCTTCATATTTTAAACTTTGGACTTCATAAGTGATTTTCTCTGTAATGTGAATTGTAAATTACAAAAGTCTTTCCGGAATAGCCCCCTGGATCCCTGAAAGGGAAAATGGTCTCGCAGTTCTTGAAACCAAGAGGAAAGAAAGATAATTGATTTATTTCCTCTGCTCACGCGATTCTGAATTTTCTTGTGATTTTTATTTTTAGATCTATAATATTATTTTAGTGATAAGATAATCAAATTTGTACCATCATTACTTGTGGCCTATTTTGTGAAAGATAGAGTAAAACAGTAATACTTTCCTTCCTATAGGATAAGGAAAGTAAAAAGGGCAGTCAATGGACAGAAAATAAGTAAACTTACAAAAAGAGCCCCTACGGGGCCCTAAAAATTTGAGCCCCATGAGCCCAAAATCTAATGAACAAAATCTCCTTCATATGTCAGATATAAATATTTTCCAAATATACCTAATCAAAATCGGGCAAACTGTTCAAATGATAGAGCTCAAATTAGACCTTAGAGCTCAAATTAGACCTTAGAGCTCAAATTAGACCTTAGAGCTCAATTTAGACCTTAGAGCTCAATTTAGAGCTAGAGCTCAAATTAGACCATAGAGCTCAAATTAGACCTTAGAGCTCAATTTAGACCTTAGAGCTCAAATTAGACCTTAGAGCTCAATTTAGAGCTAGTTTCACTTTGTCTTTCTTTTTTCCAGAGAAACGGAACAATTAGTGAAGTCCAGACGATTTACACGGGACACGGCGGAATGGAGAACTTTGGCTACATGGACAAGTTGAACGGTTTGGATCATCTACCCTATTGGGACGAAGCGCCTTGCAACGCCATCAAAGCTTCTGAAGGTGAGACTGAGTTTGATCCTTTCTTCTTCTGCATTTTGTTCTTCTTCTTCTTATTCTTCTTCTTCTTCTTCCCATTTCTCGCCCCTCCCTACAAAATAATAGAGAGAAAATCGAGTCCTCTTTTCCTTCTCACCTCTTGCTCCTCTTCCTTCTCTTCCTAAATCATCCTTCTTCTTTTACTGCAGCTTTTTCCCATTTTATTTGATGTTCCCTTCCTTTATGCTATCCTTCAATCGTCAAAATCCTCCTATCCAATGACTCCTTCCTTCTCCATTCCTTCTCCAAAGTGAATTTCACCATGAGACTGTAGACCCGGAAGCTTAGTGAACAACAGGTGCCGATGCCGTACCCCAAAAATAAGCTGAATTAATTTCAGCAACAGTAAACTTGCAAAGTATTTACTATGGAGACCCGGAAGGACGCCTTTCTTCGAAAAAAACTAACATCCATTTGTTTCAATCCCCCAGGCTCGTTCTTCCCGCCCCGCGACCTCACCAAATCCGACCTGGTTCACGTTTACGATAAGGATCTGTGCCGGATATGGCCTCTCCGATACCGGCGCGACGTGGAAAAGGATGGCCTGAAAGCCGGCTACTATACTCCGGACGATGAGATCTTCTCGCCCGGCGAATCCCAACCCGAGAACAAATGCTACTGCCCGGGGCAGACCAAGTGTCCGCCCAAAGGCCTCCAGAATATCAGCCCCTGCCAGTTCGGTAAGTTGAAGAGACTATACTTTGTTTATTTTTCCTAAATTTAACTAGGTAAAGGCCCTTTTCATAATTGTTGGGATAGGATAGGAATTTGGAATAGGAACATAGGATAGGACTGTCCGTTGTTATTTTTCTTGGACGATTCTAATTAAAATGTAGACGTTATGTGGGAGAAGAAAATATTGTACTCCTTTTTTTCCATTTTGTAGCAAACCTGCTACAATCGAACCTATCTAAGTGGGACCCTTCTACATGAGAACCTGGATAACCGGGAAAAATCGTGGTCCCTTCATTTGTAATTGGGAAACCTGGATAGGTGGGAAAACATTGCTGGTCTCTCGGATTCCCAATTAGACACTGTGAATGACAGGTTCGAGTGTATATTGAACTTTAGGTTCGTGTCATAATAATCATTGGTCATAACTCATAACATCACCATCAGTGGCGTAGCGTCCATGTAGGGCGTGTATGGCGGCCATACACTCAAAATTTACTCAAATACCCTTAAATTGACTTTAAATATTTATGAAGAAGTATGTGTATGACTTATGTAGTAATGTGCATGGTGATGGAAATTAGTGCCCTACACGCCTTACACTTGACTTTAGACCACGCTACGCCACTGATCACCATTCTATAGTAGGATAGTGTGTCCTTCATCAGATGGATCACATCAGATGGGCTTAAGAATAGGCATATGTACTTATCGCCAATACTCAAAACGGATATTTAATTAAGTACTTAAGAAGGAATTGGTAATTAGGTACTCAAATAAGAAGGAACTTCTTTGCCTTCCATTCGCTATTGTTCCTGGAACGCTCTAATTTAATTGTTTGATCCTTTTCCAGATGCCCCGGTATTCCTGTCGTTCCCTCACTTCTACAAGGCGGACCCTGAACTTCTGGATGCTGTAGAGGGACTGACTCCCAACCAGGAGAAACATGAGACCTTCTTCAAAATCCAACCCGTAAGTAACTTGGTTTTTATTAAATTTCCCACATCTTGAAGAATAATGAAGAAACCCTAAAGGAGATGCTCCAGTATCTTAAGAGGAACAATTTCATGAAAACTGTGTATTTTTTCCCCCGTTCCACACATGGCCATGTCGCTTGGGGTATAAACAAATAAATAAATATTTAAATTTTAATTTCTTTGCCTCGTATTTCAGAAACTCGGAGTCCCTCTGGAGGCTGCCGTCAGAGTGCAGCTCAATCTGGCGGTGGAGGAGTCAAACATTCATGTGGTCCGAGGATTCCGCTCCATCACATTCCCAATCATGTGGGTCGAAGAGGTAAGCTATTAACTATTCATACTTCATGCCAGGCGTAGTATTATTTACCTTTGCTTTTATTCGTCGTCTCACTATTGTGATTCCAATGGGTCCTGCCAATCATCTATGTCAAAACAACTGCCATCAGTGATAAAAAGGTGTTGTAAATAGGTAGGTTTCTTCATGGAAATTTAAGTTTTACAAGGAACAAAAGCTCCTGCTTAAAGCCCAATTGCCGTGAATTTTAAGCAGGGAAAAACTCCAAAAAACGCAATCACAAAAATCAATAAAAGCACCACCACTCTCTATCCCACAGGGTATCGGCGATCTGCCCCCAAACATTCACCGCTGGATCTACCTGGCCACTTCCTTCGCCCCCAAAGCCCAATTGCCGTGAATTTTAAGCAGGGAAAAACTCCAAAAAACGCAATCACAAAAATCAATAAACTCACCACCACTCTCTATCCCACAGGGTATCGGCGATCTGCCCCCAAACATTCACCGCTGGATCTACCTGGCCACTTCCTTCGCCCCCAATATCGCCCCCATTCTCGAATACGGCTTCATCATCTTCGGATCCCTCGTCCTCATCGTGGTATTCGTGCGAGCCTACAAGAGTCTCGTCTTCACGCAAGAGAATCTCGAACGTGGCCGAGAAAAACTCCGTCGCGGTAGCTCGTTCATTGTGAACGGACAACATCGGCTCATGATCATCCGAGACAGCTACTCGTTGCTAGGCAACCACAGTCCGGAGACAGACAACGGGTCTTCCGATTGAGCCCGAGGCGGGTCGAAGCTTCACGACGATTGACGAAGTCCGCCCGAACTTTTGAAGTTAGGGCCGGAGCTTCGCGAAGATTGACGAAGCTCGGCCGATGTTGGGCGATGATTTTCTCGAGAAGCGTTGACGCTCTCTTGTTGCGGGTGATATATTTTAAAAACTACTCCTCGAATGTGATTTGTTTTTTTGTGTGAATGTTGGTCGGTGGGTGACGTGAACTCTTGACGTTCGCGCGCCTCTCGGGTACCTTTGATGGATTGAAATTGCTGCAAACTACTCCTCGAATGTGATTTGTTTTTTGTGTGAATGTTGGTCGGTGGGTGACGTGAACTCTTGACGTTCGCGCGCCTCTCGGGTACCTCTGATGGATTGAAATTGCTGCTGTTTTCGTCGTACGGTGAAGTGGAAGCGTTATTGTGTGTTACATACTCGTAATGTGTGGAAACGTGATTTTAGCGCTGTATATTTGAATTGAGTGTTTTTTACGCGCCTATATTTTAGAAGCTACCCATTTAAAGATAGTAATAACTAGGTAGTATAAATATAAAATTTGGCAAAAGGAAGTAATTTCGAACTGACTATTGTGTTTATACATACTAGAACTAGTAGAAAGGAAATGGGAAAAGATGGTAAATTCGTATTCCGGATCTAGACTTACTTAGTGAAGAATGTAGATCAAGATCTAGGTCGTTGATTTTGAAAATTATAGGAAAAATTCTCATCATTCAAACATAAAAAGAAAACACGTATAAAACCGTGTAACATAATAATAGAGCTCTAAGGGTTAGGTGGTAGAGAACGCCTCCGGCGTTAACCTCGCCTAGTGGTTACCTTCCACTAAACACGTATAAAACCGTGTAATCACACTAATGTGCCAAATACATATGTAGGTAGGTAACAACCCTAGCTATTAAAGTTTGAAAGAAATGATCGTCAAAAATTTGCTTCCGCAATTAAGGATTTGCTAGACGTTTTTTTCATGCAAAATATATTATGTAATACCTACTTAAGTATCCATGTACTATGTTAACTATGTAATTCAATATTATGTATTGGTCCATCACTTGTTGCAAAATTTGAGCTCGCCATATTAGACTGAACCTTGAACTTGGCAATATTAAACCCCCCGGCTTAAGAATCTCAGATCCTTCCTTGTTACTTGCATACACGCCTATTCAAATTTCTGGTAGGTGTTGAAATATTCGAGAAGATCGGGTAAGATAATAATTTATTAGAAGACAAGTCTATAGAATATTGAGATATTAAATAACTTTGTATAGGTTATTGAAAGATACTTAGTTAGTAATAAAATTGTAAGGTAATAAAAATAACTTCATCATAACATTCATAACTAATAAAGTTACCTATCATAAAAATCGAATTCGCCAAAAACCAGATTGATTCAGAAATCGGAAGTCATTTTCGCAAACACCCAGAAATAATTTTTAGACCCAGAACCAGAAATGTTGAGACTTGAGAGACGAATTTTCGAGAAGATCAGGAACTATATATTTTAAGTATCTACCTATTACTTATTTTACACGTTTCTTTATTACCATAAAGACACCTATTAAGTTGACTGTATAGTGTATGGAAACTTGGAAAGGTATTATGGAATATTGATAGGTCAATTTGTTGATGTATCGTTTAACAACATAAATGAACAGTAACCAGCCGTCGATCTACATTGATCAACGGGAAGAGAGAAGGAGAACAGGATAGGAGAAAGCCTGCTGTTCCAAGAACGAACATTACTTATCTGTTTAGGTTTACTAAGTTGTATAAATGTATACCTATACTTCAAGAAGACACGTTTTCAAAAGTGTAGAATAGAGATGCATGCACAATTTACATACGTAGAAGAATAGAATATACCTATCCTATTTCAATTTATACAACTAGATTGGCGAGATATGGGATTATGCACGCAGATTTGCAGATAGTAGCTACTTACAAACAAAAATCCCATATGAACTGTTATCATAATGGGACAACTTGTTCTAAACTGACAGTCTAAATAAAAAACTACTCATACTTTACTTATGCAGTCGAAATTGGATAAACAGGTCTTGTGTAAATAGGAAATCTGGATACACTGAAAAAAAAAGTCGTGATCTCATTTTTGACACAAAAAAATCTTTCAGTTGGGCAAAAATGGAGGCTGTATAAGAAAGTCTTTTTTTTTTCTTCTTTGTACTCTCGAGTAACGCGTTCTGGAGCCTCTGTAAGCAGGAATGTTGTTTTGCTGAACCTCTAATAGGTAAGCAGGAATTTGTTAAGAAGTGTGTTTCATGCCAGGTTTCCTTTCCTCCTAACCTCTGTGGTCACATGTGGACCCTTATAAAGAAGAATAAATATTTGGAACTTCTCTAAGCAGCAACTTTTTCTAGAAGCCTCTACTGGCAAGAAAATATTGCCAATTCCTTGGATTCCTGTTGATCCAGGTTCGACTGTATGTTTATTCAATGAGAGTGTGCGAAAGGTCAACTATGACAGGAGCGCCCTTAACCCTCAGGGAAATTTTTAGAACCATCAGGCCGTGGAAACCAGTAGGTAGGTAACTAGTGGAAAACACATTGTCTTAGACCAGGATAACGTACATCATTATAAATTGTTACGCGACTAGAATGCAATACAGATTCATACTTACTGGATGTCCCAGACTTTAGGTTCGTGTCATAATAATCATTGGTCATAACTCATAACATCACCATTCTATAGTAGGATAGTGTGTCCTTCATCAGATGGATCAGTGGCGTAGCGTCCATGTAGGGCGTGTATGGCGGCCATACACTCAAAATTTACTCAAATACCCTTAAATTGACTTTAAATATTTATGAAGAAGTATGTGTATGACTTATGTAGTAATGTGCATGGTGATGGAAATTAGTGCCCTACACGCCTTACACTTGACTTTAGACCACGCTACGCCACTGATCACCATTCTATAGTAGGATAGTGTGTCCTTCATCAGATGGATCACATCAGATGGGCTTAAGAATAGGCATATGTACTTATCGCCAATACTCAAAACGGATATTTAATTAAGTACTTAAGAAGGAATTGGTAATTAGGTACTCAAATAAGAAGGAACTTCTTTGCCTTCCATTCGCTATTGTTCCTGGAACGCTCTAATTTAATTGTTTGATCCTTTTCCAGATGCCCCGGTATTCCTCTCGTTCCCTCACTTCTACAAGGCGGACCCTGAACTTCTGGATGCTGTAGAGGGACTGACTCCCAACCAGGAGAAACATGAGACCTTCTTCAAAATCCAACCCGTAAGTAACTTGGTTTTTATTAAATTTCCCACATCCTGAAGGATAATGAAGAAACCCTAAAGGAGATGCTCCGGTATCTTAAGAGGAACAATTTCATGAAAACTGTGTATTTTTTCCCCCCTTCCACACATGGCCTTGTCGCTTGGGGTATAAACAAATAAATAAATATTTAAATTTTAATTTCTCCGCCTCGTATTTCAGAAACTCGGAGTCCCTCTAGAGGCTGCCGTCAGAGTGCAGCTCAATCTGGCGGTGGAGGAGTCAAACATTCATGTGGTCCGAGGATTCCGCTCCATCACATTCCCAATCATGTGGGTCGAAGAGGTAAGCTATTAACTATTTATACTTCATGCCAGGCGTAGTATTATTTACCTTTGCTTTTATTCATCGTCTCACTATTGTGATTTCAATGGGTCCTGCCAATCATCTATGTCAAAACAACTGCCATCAGTGATAAAAAGGTGTTGTAAATAGGTAGGTTTCTTCGTGGAAATTTAACTAGATTGGCGAGATATGGGGATTACGCGCGCAGATTTGCAGATAGTAGCTACTTACAAACAAAAATCCCATATAAACTGTTATCATAATGGGATAACTTGTTCTAAACTGACAGTCTAAATAAAACACTACTCTTACTTACTTATACAGTCGAAATTGGATAAACAGGACTCGTGTGAGCAGGAAACTAAATGGGAAGTATTGTGTCTCTTCTCGCCCATCTGATGAGAGGCATACTACGGGATGGGCATGCTACGACACAGGCCACAAGCGTCTAATGTAGCAGTTGTTCCATTGCTACGAAATAAAAACGGCGGTGGAACACTCATCTTAAAAAAAAACTGGATAAACTTGGAAAAAGTCGTGGTTCTTTCATTTTTGACATAAAAACTTCTTGAAACAGGCAAAAATGGAGCCTCTATAACTGTGTATAAGAATGGCCTTTTCTTGGAACTCACGAGCACGAGTCCGCGGTCTGTAGCTTCTGTAAGCAGGAATGTTGTTTTGCTGAACCTCGACTATAAAGAGGACTAGGTTAAGACGTGTTGTCTTTTGTGTTGCTAGGTTTCCTTTCCCCCTGACCTGTGTTCACATGAACCTCTATAAACAGGAATGAAAATTCGGAACTCTTCTAAGCAGGATTTTTTTTTTTTTAAGTTGGATACCTCCGTAAGCAGGAAATTATTGCCTGTCCCTTGGATTCCTGCTTAACCAGGTTCGATTGTATGTTTATTCAATGAGAGTGTGCGAAAGGTCATCTGTTACAGGAGCGCCCTTAACCCTCAGGGAAATTTTCAAAACTATTAAACCGTGGAAACCATTAGGTAGGTAACTGGTGGAAAATACATTGTCTTAGACCAGAGGATAACGTACATCATTATAAATTGTTACGCGACTAGAATGCAATACAGATTCATACTTACTGGATGTCCCAAAACAACATAATAATAAAAATATACATAGGTACAGAGTTGAAGTAGAGGAGGTAAAATACATAAAACCTTGGGTCGTGGTTCGTTCTCAGAACGGCTGGCTTTCTCCTGTCCTGTTATGTTTTTGTTGTAGCGGCTTTAGCTATAGTCGAAAGGTGATGACCTGATGAGGAAAATATCTCTTCTATCAGCCATACACCAGGGTGATAGTCTCTAACCATGTTTAACTGGCTCGTCCTAAACCGCAGTCAACCATCGTGAGGACTTGTGCTTGTTCTTTTCATGCAGAGAAAACCCTTTGAAACTATCAGCTAGCTATCAAAAATATTGAAGAAGAAAAAGGAAAAAAAGTTGCTACTACCTATACGAATATGACGATGGTCCTAGAAAGATAATAATACGATTAATATGCCACTGATATCAAAGCCATATGCCTCTAATACGGCAATTTTATTAATCTACCTACTCTTGACATGCGAAATTCCCAACCATACCATTAACCATTGGGCAATTATTATGCCCGTCTAATCTCTTTGCAATTTAAGAAAAATGCAAAACCCTATGCAAATCCTAAGAAGCCATTAGCTTTGCGATCGTTAATCGCAGAATAATTATTACGGCGGGTTATACCGATGGCTTAGTCGGAATTTTTCACTAATGGGCGATTTTTTTGCAAATTATGAGACGAAAAGGAGTAATTAAGGTGATTAAACAGATCATTCTAGATTTAAAGGTGTTTAAAATCTAAAACACATTTAGGTAATCCCTTTAAATGTTTAAATGGCATGAGAATTTTCTACCTTCAAATAATTTCTCAGGAAAACTTCAAAAATGTCTTTCACATAAATCATCACAACACATGGACATATCTACCTACTGGATAATAAGAACGCCCTCGACAACAAGAACGAACTTTATCTGTTCAAGATAGGAACTAGGAGAGAGTTTAGGATAAAATTCACCCCGTCGTTAAACGCAAAAAGGAGTTTTCACAATTAGAGCAGCGATTAGTGTTATTTTAGGGTTAGGTTAAATACAAAAAGGAGCTTTTATTTTCCACGGACGTGACTTCTGCATAATTACCCGGGACTACAATTGAGTTTAAACTCGGTTTCAGTTCAACTCTCGGATTAAGCAATAATTTGGACCTACATAATTTGGACGCTGCCTCTCTGTTAATAAAATCCTACACCTCTCGTTATATCATTTGATACACACCTGATTAGTTCCTTACTTAGGATAATTTCCCCCAAAGTCATTCTAGATTTCTAGAAGCTCTTACGATTCCAATATTGTACAATATTATGTATCAAAATATTATGTATTTATGTTTATACCTACCTAGTTAAGTAGGTTAAAAAACATATTTTATACCCACCTAAGTACCTCACCACCTACCCCCCCCCCTTCGTCCAAAAAGGACTGCGTCCCGCTTTGGGCCAAAAAAATTATGGTCACCCTAGGTATACTCCCTGTTTAACGTTCCCCAATCAGACTACTCCTCCCTTTTTTCTCCACATCAGAGGTCTCCAAAAAGATAAGAATGCATAAAGCCTGACTTCAACGCTCTTGTGCGACGCCAACGTGCGACGGAAAAATCTCTCAGACGAGACGGTCTCGTCAAAGTCGGAATCGAAAGCTTTTTCAGCTCTGTCTGACAGACTAGGCCCAAGTCTATCAGACAGCCTAAGCGAGATTGGCCGACGGGCGCGTCGTTGGTTGGAAAGGTTAAGCCTCGCATACCTAGTCCACACAAGAGCCTACGACGTTTCGTCCTTATTTGAACTCATGAGTTAGACATAACTCTGAGGTGTTGTCCAAGATTTCGGTTGCAGTCATTCCATTTACTAACTGTTTCACTGTTTCTTTCTGTTTGCAGACTCTCACTTCGCAGGCGAACGCGCTGAAACCGCTTATGAAAACCGGTGTTTCGCTGGCACTCCGGATGACTTCGATGAAACCGTTCGTGTCGATAACGGCGGAGGAACTGGTGTTTGGTTATGATGATACGCTGACTTCGCTGGCAAACCGGTTTTTTCCCAAGGGGAAGCGGCCGCCGCGGAAAATGGGACTGTTTTTGGGCGTAAGTGTTCTCTGCTACATTGACTTATTTCGTTATTACCTACCTTGTGAAATAGTTCTGTAGAAATGGGATCTTGGGCACTCTGGGCAGGCATATCAAAATTGGAGCCGCAAATCACTTGTTTTTTCTTCTTTTTTTGGACGAGGATAATATTTGTTTTTGTACCTTCTACAAATGGTATTGTGGACAACTAACAGTGCTCAGATCATAGGTAAAGAACTACTGCTTAGATAAAGCTGTTGTCTGAAAGTTAAACCTAACAGCTTTGTGAGATACGTTTGATTAAGTCAATTCTCAAAGCCCCCATCACGGACGAGGATAATATTTGTTTTTGTACCTTCTACAAATGGTATTGCGGACAACTAACAGTGCTCAGATCATAGGTTAAGAACTACTGCTTAGATAAAGCTGTTGTCTGAAAGTTAAACCGAACAGTTTTGTGAGATACGTTTGATTAAGTCAATTCTCAAACCCCCCATCACCCTAGCTAAGGCCTTTAGTGTCAACTCAAAGTTAAGGTCTTTGGTGATGGACCCCTCGAACTGACCGAAAACTCCTGCCTTTCTTTTTTCCAGAGAAACGGAACAATTAGTGAAGTCCAGACGATTTACACGGGACACGGCGGAATGGAAAACTTTGGCTTCCAGAGAAACGGAACAATTAGTGAAGTCCAGACGATTTACACGGGACACGGCGGAATGGAAAACTTTGGCTACATGGACAAGCCAGAGAAATGGAACAATTAGTGAAGTCCAGACGATTTACACGGGACACGGCGGAATGGAAAACTTTGGCTACATGGACAAGTTGAACGGTTTGGATCATCTACCCTATTGGGACGAAGCGCCTTGCAACGCCATCAAAGCTTCTGAAGGTGAGACTGAGTTTGATCCTTTTTTCTTCTTCTTCTTCTTCTTCTTCTTCTTCTTCTTCTTCTTCTTCTTCCCATTTCTCGCCCCTCCTTACAAAATAGAGAGAAAATCGAGTCCTCTTTTCCTTCTCACCTCTTGCTCCTCTTCCTTCTCTTCCTAAATCATCCTTCTTCTTTTACTGCAGCTTTTTCCCATTTTATTTGATGTTCCCTTCCTTTATCCTATCCTTCAATCGTCAAAATCCTCCTATCCATTGACTCCTTCCTTCTCCATCCCTTCTCCAAAGTGAATTTCACCATGAGACTGTAAACCCGGAAGCTTGGTCAACAACAGGTGCCGATGCCGTACCCCAAAAATAAGCTGAATTAATTTCAGCAACAGTAAACTTGCAAAGTATTTGCTATGGAGACCCGGAAGGACGCCTTTCTTCGAAAAAAAAACTAACATCTCACCATAGGTAGGTAATTAGAAATTAAACATATAAACGTAGCCGTCCGAACCAGAAATCTTTAGGTCATTGTACCTATATTGAAATAAATTAAGGGGTTTTCATGGCCCATATTTATTCATAATGGTGCATTTTTGTCTCAAGAAGACCTTTGGAGTAGGTTATAGGTAGCTATACCTAAACTAACATCCATTTGTTTCAATCCCCCAGGCTCGTTCTTCCCGCCCCGCGACCTCACCAAATCCGACCTGGTTCACGTTTACGATAAGGATCTGTGCCGGATATGGCCTCTCCGATACCGGCGCGACGTGGAAAAGGATGGCCTGAAAGCCGGCTACTATACTCCGGACGATGAGATCTTCTCGCCCGGCGAATCCCAACCCGAGAACAAATGCTACTGCCCGGGGCAGACCAAGTGTCCGCCCAAAGGCCTCCAGAATATCAGCCCCTGCCAGTTCGGTAAGTTGAAGAGACTATACTTTGTTTATTTTTCCTAAATTTGCTCTAGGTAAAATTACCTACCTATAATATGTTTCACCCACGTAAGTAGGTAGGTACCTCAAATATTTTTTCTAAGTCTTCCATTTTGTACCTTATCAATTTTATCTATTAACCATCAATTCATTATCGACCAGAAAGCCTAAATTTAACTAAAGGCCCTTTTCATAATTGTTGGGATAGGATAGGAATTAGGAATAGGAACATAGGATAGGACTGTCAGTTGTTATTTTTCTTGGACGATTCTAATTAAAATGTAGACGTTATGTGGGAGAAAAAATATTGTACTCCTTTTTTTTCCATTTTGTAGCAAACCTGCTACAATCGAACCTATCTAAGTGGGACCCTTCTACATGGGAACCTGGATAAACGGGAAAAATCGTGGTCCCTTCATTTGTAATTGGGAAACCTGGATAGGTGGGAAAACATTGCTGGTCTCTCGGATTCCCAATTAGACATCCTAAATTTAACTAGGTAAAGGCCCTTTTCATAATTGTTGGGATAGGATAGGAATTTGGAATAGGAACATAGGATAGGACTGTCCGTTGTTATTTTTCTTGGACGATTCTAATTAAAATGTAGACGTTATGTGGGAGAAGAAAATATTGTACTCCTTTTTTTCCATTTTGTAGCAAACCTGCTACAATCGAACCTATCTAAGTGGGACCCTTCTACATGAGAACCTGGATAACCGGGAAAAATCGTGGTCCCTTCATTTGTAATTGGGAAACCTGGATAGGTGGGAAAACATTGCTGGTCTCTCGGATTCCCAATTAGACAGTTTTTCTTGGACGATTCTAATTAAAATGTAGACGTTATGTGGGAGAAAAAATATTGTACTCCTTTTTTTCCATTTTGTAGCAAACCTGCTACAATCGAACCTATCTAAGTGGGACCCTTCTACATGAGAACCTGGAAAAATCGTGGTCCCTTCATTTGTAATTGGGAAACCTGGATAGGTGGGAAAACATTGCTGGTCTCTCGGATTCCCAATTAGACACTGTGAATGACAGGTTCGAGTGTATATTGAACTTTAGGTTCGTGTCATAATAATCATTGGTCATAACTCATAACATCACCATTCTATAGTAGCCTCAACCTGCCCAACCTGTTCGTAGTGTCCCGTTACTACGATATTCTGAAGCGGGACAGAGTAGTCCCGTCTTCATGGCTGGATAAGGGACTGGATGCCTCATGGAAAACCCACGTCACTTATTATGATGACAGCCAGACTACGCCTGATGTTGTTGGATGGTGCCACCGGAGTCTGCGTCGTTGGAGGGTTTCTTGCTTGTGGTATCTTGTGGACCAAAGCCGGACTCACCCTATAGGTCATCATTTTACTGACGTAATCACGAACCAATACATAGGATTAGGGTCGAGCCCAATACATTATTACATAGGATAAGGGCGGACAATATTACCCATGTCTTCCGTTCTAGTATTCGTAGGCCCAATCGTTTTCCTGTAGAAAATTATCCACCACCTCCTTCATACCAGTCACATGAGGGGGACAACTTGGGACACCTGCGGCAACATCAGATCGATGAGACGCCCAATATCATGAATGTTTGTAAACTTGGCTTTCTTTTTCTTCACGGTGAAGTTTTTTTTTGGGGGGGGATATCATTACTTTTTGTTTGTTTCTTCTTCCTAGGCTTTTCCTACCTTAATAGGATCGGTGTTTCTTGTCAGTCCCTTCCAGGCAGCCCTATTGTGCTCTTATAATTACATAGGTACATACTAGAAATTGCAGAATTTCAAATATGTCACAACATTTTGTGAAAACAAAGGTTTTCTATTTCAGGTCTAAGTTTCCTGGAGTCTGCTCGAGGCAAAGAGTTTGTCTCGCTGTTTGAAATCCTCAACCTGCCCAACCTGTTCGTAGTGTCCCGTTACTACGATATTCTGAAGCGGGACAGAGTACTCCCGTCTTCATGGCTGGATAAGGGACTGGATGCCTCATGGAAAACCCACGTCACTTATTATGATGACAGCCAGACTACGCCTGATGTGGACAGGTGAGTGGAAAGGGCCCTTGTGTGGCCTCAAAAGATCCAAGGGCCCCCTAAAATTACTTTATTTTTAACTTTAAGTGTGAAACCACCTTAAAATACGTGTTTATTAGTTCCCCTTCTCTTCTTCCCTCAGGAACATCACACCGCTTCAGCGCGTTCGCATCATTCGTCGCGAGAAGAACTTCACCAGTTTCCCCGATGACTCTGCTTCCCCGTATCGGTTGTTCAAACGGTTCACCGTGCCCCTGTCCAGTACAGACGTTGCCACCACAACGCTCAACGGTTTCGTGTTTGTTGTCACGATGACACCGGATAATACGCTGGAGATGACGGTGAAAGTGAAACCGGACGTTCCGCACATATTGATACCTACCTTGCTGTATTTAAGGTAAGGCCAGCCACTCACTATCAGGTAGACCTGATAGGTACGGTTCAAAAGGTCCGCCTGTTAGGGCTACCTGATGTTGTGTGTACTCATCAAGTAGACTTGACAGGTACGGGTGAAAAGGTCCGCCTGTCAGGGCTACCTGATACCTGATGAACACACACACCATCAGGTACACCTGATCAGGTGTACCTGTCAGGTCTACCTGATCAGGTGTACCTGTCAGGTCTACCTGATAGTGAGTGACTGTTTCTTTTTCAGGTACACAATATTTGACATGGGGTCTATTTGGGGTACGGTTGAAAAGGTCCGCCTGTTAGGTCTACCTGATGTTGTGTGTACTCATTAAGAAGACTTGACAGGTACGGCTGAAAAGGTCCGCCTGTCAGGTCTACCTGATACCTGATGAACACACACACCATCAGGTACACCTGGTCAGGTCTACCTGATAGTGAGTGACTGTTTCTTTTTCAGGTACACAATATTTGACATGGGGTCTATTTGGAGCGACAACTCCTCCCCTCCCTCCTGTTCAAACCCCTCTCTCCCCTCACACAGTGGCACCAATAATGGACCCATTGGCCCCAATACCTCAGCGACCCAGATACTCCAAAGATATTCCGCATCTGACGATGATTTCCGATCTGACTACCAGTGGCGAAGCGGCGTCTTCATGGGGTCGGATCTGATGAGACCTAGCGCTAATTCGTGTTTTCATGCTTCGTACACAATGTGTTAACTAGCTCCTCACTTATATCAACAGAGTAAAGCTGAGCAGTGCATCGGGCAGTTCTGCTAGTATTGGCTATGGGATATTATTCCAACAAGGACGGGACTCGGACATTGAGGTAGTTCTTCTCAACAAGACGTGGAAGATCTGATGTTCCTTCTCCCCTATCCGCCTTCGGGACTGTCCCGAGTGCTGTACGATTTGCCCAGTGGCTATTATGAGCGGGTTCGGGACAATCCGGGACAGAAGAGTGGAAAGCCGGGACAGATTGGACAGGATGGCAAGAATGATGTGCCGTGGTTGCATGCTTTTGTGACCGTCAAAATGGTGCCGTATTTTGAGCTGAAAGCGGCGAAACTTTTGTGAGCGGTTTTTGTAGCACATGATTCCAGGGGTTTGATTTCTGAGCTATACATCAGATGTTTCATTAGAAGTATTGATCATTAGCATTACTGTTAATTCCGGGACAGATTGGACAGGATGGCGCGAATGATGTGCCGTGGTTGCATGCTTTTGTGACCGTCAAAATGGTGCCGTATTTTGAGCTGAAAGCGGCGAAACTTTTGTGAGCGGCTTTTTTTTTAATTTTAAAGATCGGACTTTTAGTAGCACGGACTCCAGCTTAGTTTGAGAGCTCAGTATCATTTTCACAGCGGACTTAATAGCGAAACGCTTTACCTGGGCCATTATCGGAGAGAAGTGGAGAAATGTTACTTTCTTAGCACAGTATAAAATAAATAAAAATTAAAAAAATAGGAAAAAAAAGTACCGTATATTAAAATTATTAAGACTCAGTTATAATATTTATAACGCCTTGGAAGCCAGCAATGACTTTGTTGGTAAATATTGGGAAGCCAGAGAAGAAAATGCATTTCTGTATTTGCCCTTCATATTTTAAACTTTGGACTTCATAAGTGATTTTCTCATAATGTGAATTGTAAATTACAAAAGTCTTTCCGGAATAGCCCCCTGGATCCCTAAAAGGGAAAATGGTCTCGCAGTTTTTGAAACCAAGAGGAAAGAAAGATAATTGATTTATTTCCTCTGCTCACGCGATTCTGAATTTTCCTTCTTCTTCTTCTTCTTCTTCTCTTTCAGAGTCCATACTTCCTGAAACTTCTGGGAGAAAATTCAACTGTGAACAAACTAAGATGCTCTGTGTCTGATCCTTTCTTCTTCTCTTTCAGAGTCCATACTTCCTGAAACTTCTGGGAGAAAATTCAACTGTGAACAAACTAAGATGCTCTGTGTCTGATCCAAATATTGATTGTAAAAGTAAGTAAACAAAATGACCCTACCAACCAAATTGACTACTTAAATGATGTTCAAACTTGAGAATTTTTCATTTAGTTTTTATCTGTTTGTTGCCTGTGTGAATAACTCTCTGTTCATTTTTTGTTGTTATTTTTATATTTCATAAAAATATTCCAACAAAAGAGGGTCCTTTTGTTGTTTTTATTTTTGGGACCACCATCAAGTGACATGTTTTTTTCTTTTCTTTAAGTAATCCTGAACTCTGTACTACCAGCATTATGATGTGTTTTTCCCTCCTGTTTCCAGGTTTAGAATTGTGTTTTGGTTTCCTGTATGGAGGACCTCTAGATTTCATCCAGGACAGTAATGTGGAGAATATCCTGGCGACAGCTTCCTTCCTGGAAATGGTGGATATTGTGGATCGTGTGGCCATGTACCTCATCAGAAACTCCAACATTGGTATTATTTTAGTGATAAGACAATCAAATTTGTACCATCATTACTTCTGGCCCATTTTGTGAAAGATAGAGTAAAACAGTAATACTTTCCTTCCTATAGGATAAGGAAAGTAAAAAAGGCAGTCAATGGACAGAAGATAAGTAAACTTACAAAAAGAGCCCCTACGGGGCCCTAAAAATTTGAGCCCCATGAGCCCAAAATCTAATGAACAAAATCTCCTTCATAATATGTCAGATATAAATATTTTCCAAATATGATCAAAATCGGGCAAACTGTTCGAATGATAGAGCTCAAATTAGACCTTAGAGCTCATTTTAGACCTTAGAGCTCAAATTAGACCTTAGAGCTCAATTTAGACCTTAGAGCTCAAATTAGACCTTAGAGCTCAATTTAGAGCTAGAGCTCATTTTCTACTCTATCTTTCACTTTGGGCCTAAGTCTAGGTAGATCAATAAAATTATTTTGCTATAGGCTAAGCTAAGTGCAATATTTAAATGTTAGATATGCTAGGTAATTTAAGACTAACTACTCTATCTTTCACTTTGGGCCTAGGTCTAGGTAGATCAATAAAATTATTTTGCTATAGGCTAAGCTAAGTGCAATATTTAAATGTTAGATATGCTAGGTAATTTAAGACTAAATTAAGACATCACCATTTCCTTTGAACTCCTTCTTGTCCATTCCATAACCCATATTACCATTTAGCTTTCACTTTGGGCCTAAGTCTAGGTAGATCAATAAAATTATTTTGCTATAGGCTAAGGTAAGTGCAATATTTAAATGTTAGATATGCTAGGTAATTTAAGACTAAATTAAGACATCACCATTTCCTGTGAACTCCTTCTTGTCCATTCCATAACCCATATTACCATTTAGGGTTAACGAGTTGACAATTAGATTTTAACTTTGACAATTAGATTTAGTGCAATTTAAATAATGACGTAACTTTACCGCTGTAGTATTATTATGTGTGTAAGATAGAGTAGGATTTTTTGTTACTGTTAAATTCAAGTCCATTTTTTTGTACCAAAAATGTTCCTTTACTGTGTGCCTTTTTTCTAGGGTGGCTTGAAATACGTTTTAGGAGAAATGAGTGCCTAAATTACAAAATTGAAAATTTCTTTGTATTTTGTAGATGATTAGATTGATTAGTGATTGTGATTGCATTAAAATGGGGTCTTTTCTGATGAAATTCCTGTGTGTGGAGTCCAGTATGTAGGACAATTGCACCCAAACATCGATGTGTTTGAAGTCCAACCGTTATTACGTGTTTCAAGACCAAGATAAAGTTAGAGATAGGCGCCTACCTGCCTACTTTTATAATATGTATTAGAGCGCCAAACGTTAGGTCAATCATAAAATTGAACATTTCTTTGTATTTTGTAGATGATTAGATTGATTAGTGATTCTGATGAAATTCCTGTGTGTGGAGTCCAGTATGTAGGACAATTACACCCAAACATCGATGTGTTTGAAGTCCAACCGTAATTACGTGTTTCAAGACCAAGATAAAGTTAGAGATAGGTGCCTACCTGCCTACTTTTATAATATGTATTAGAGCGCCAAACGTTAGGTACCTAGAGAAAATAATAGCAATTTAGATATTTTCCACCATAGGTAGGTAATTAGAAATTAAACATATAAACGTAGCCGTCAGAACTAGAAATAGGTATTTAGGTCATTGTACCTATATTGAAATAAATCAAGGGGTTTTCATGGCCCATATTTATTCATAATGGTGCATTTTTGTCTCAAGAAGACCTTTGGAGTAGGTTATAGGTAGCTATACCTACCTATAAAATATGAGCCATTGAGCCCAGCTCCTGAAGTAGGTACCTACCTCTAGGTAAAATTACCTACCTATAATATGTTTCATCCACGTAAGTAGGTACCTCAAATATTTTTTTTAAGTCTTCCATTTTGTACCTTATCAATTTTATCTATTAACCATCAATTCATTATCGACCAGAAAAAAGTTATTTCATACCCATAAACTCCATGTATTCCATATTTTAATACGTTTAACTTTTGTTTTAGAAGATAGGGTATATTTTTGTGTAAGCTAGGTTTTATTTTTTGTGTTTTTTAATTTCCTCTTTTTACTTTTCTTTCTGTAAATTATTAATTTTATTTATTTCCCCCCACAAAATCTCAAGGTGCGTATTGTATTGTATTATAATTATTATTTTTATTGAGTAAAAGCATTATACCTTCGTATTTCTCATATATACCTATTATTATTACCTACATCCCCTGAAGTTTTTATTTTCTTCCATCTTTTTTTTTTTCAGCTAAAGGCTTAGGCTAAATAAAGGCAACCCTTTTGTAAAAGATTTTACGTCACTCTATGAGCTCAAGTTCTTTGAGGTTTGAGAGAGGGAAGAGGGAACTGTAACTGCTATGGTCTTATCGTCCCGAAATCGAAGAGAGAAGGAAGACAGGATAGGAGAAAGCCAGCCGTTCCGAGAACGAACATTACCCCATAAGAATAAAATCCTCCCCGGGTGGGAATCCAACCTGCGGACTAGCGCTTACAAGGCAGAAGCGCTACCAACTAAGCTAACTAGGCTGACCCTAAGTTTGATGGAGGGAGGTGTAACTACGGTAGTCTTATCGCCCCCAAAAAGGAAGATAGGATAGGAAAAAGCCAGCCATTCAGAGAACGAACCTTACTGTTTAGTATAACATCCACCCCGGATGGTACTCGAACCCACGACCTCGCGCTTATAAGACAGACGCGTATTTAATAGGTTTTACGTTACTGTAGGTATAACAGCTAAGGTTTATACTGACTGGGTTTTTACTCTCCATTTGACGACAAGCTACCGGGCTGTCCTCGCTCATCCGTATACCAACCACGCGCAACGTTGCTTAACTTGAGTGATACATTGGGAACGACCTATGGCCGTTGACTTTTTGTCCCGTTTTATTGGAGATATTCACACACCCACTAAAAATGCTTTTAATATGAACATACCTAATAATACCTATGTGGTACATTTGGCACATCCACCATTCATTATTATGGTGGTGATTTTGGCATCTCCACTATTCAGATTTTTCTACAATCGCATCGTGTGAACGATGCCTAATGTTTTCGTTCGGAGGTTTTTTGAAAACCTCACTAGAGAGGTTTTTTTTAAACAGCTGTTTTTGTTTATTTTTCAGAGGCGCGAGTTTTTGAAAATTTGAACTTAAACTTTACAGTTAGCTGATAGCTGAGTGCTGAGTGCAATGGAATTTTTATTGAAAACTTTCATTTTTAAGGACAAAATACTAGTTTTAGAAAGTTGTGCTTAGATCTACGTTAAATGCAGTTGTAGCTAAGATCTAAAAGTTGTTCCTTACCCTTGAGAGCCAAAATGCACCTGTGAAGAGAAAGTTACCAACACTCCTGCATTTCAGATTTGTGCTACAGTGAATCAAGGAATGCTTAAATTCCTTCCCATTTGGTTCAGTCCATATAGTTTTCCTCTATATTTGAGTTAAAGAAAAAGTGGTAAGTTAACCTTTATTTGAACTGATGAAGTTATTGGCTAGATGAGTTACCTACATAGTGAAAAAATGAAGTTGGTATGGAGTGTGACTAATTTTTGTTTTGTTTGTTTGTTCCACTATAAGTTAGTTCAACTGTGATAAAAATTAAATCAAGGAATGCTTAAATTCCTTCCCATTTTGTTCAGTCCATATAGTTTTCCTCTATATTTGAGTTAAAGAAAAAGTGGTAAGTTAACCTTTATTTGAACTGATGGAGATATCGACTAGATGAGTTACTAACAAACAAATGGAATTGGTATGAAGTGTGAGTTCTTTAAACCAAACTAAATTTCCTATTGTTTATTTGTGCCACTACAATTCTCAATGGTTTGTTCAACTGTGATAAAAATTGGGAAAATGTGTTAAATTTAAAATTAATTTAATTTTTAATTTTGGACCCAGTCAGGATTTTCATAGCGGACTTTATAGCGAAACGTTTTAGCTGGGCCATTATCGGAGAGAAGTGGAGAAATGTTACTTTCTTAGTACAGTATAAAATAAATAAAAATTAAAAAAATAGGAAAAAAAGTACCGTATATTAAAATTATTAAGACTCAGTTATAATATTTAGAACGCCTTGGAAGCCAGCAATGACTTTGTTGGTAAGTATTGGAAAGCCAGAGTTAAAATGACCTAGTAGTCAAATAACGTGACATTTGCAAACAACAACATACGTATTTATAACTCCAGGGTCTCCAGAGTTAGAAAATGTACGTGTGACCAGCCTAGACTGGAAACTACTAGAGTTATTTGACTTAATAGTTATTAGAGACTGCAAAGGGAGATAGACTGTTAATTCAAACTAGTGTTTATTAGTGTATTTTTTTCCCACATTTTAATAACTCAAAATGTCAAATTTTGGACTTACTGCCCTCTTTTTTAGCAGGGCAGAAATAAAGGCAAGCCTTTTGTAAAAGATTTTACGTCACTGAATAACAGCTCAAGTTCTTTGAGGTTTGAGAGAGTGAAGAGGGAACTGTAACTGCTAAGGTCTTATCGTCCCGAAATCGAAGAGAGAAGGAAGACAGGATAGGAGAAAGCCAGCCGTTCCGAGAACGAGCATTATCAGTCTTATCGTCCCGAAATCGAAGAGAGAAGGAAGACAGGATAGGAGGAAAGCCAGCCGTTCCGAGAACGAACATTATCAAGGATAAAATCCTCCCCGGATGGTATTCGAACCTACGACCTCGCGCTTATAAGACAGACGCGCATTTAACAGGTTTTACGTTACTGTAGGTATAACAGCTAAGGTTTATACTGACGGGGTTTTTACTCTCCATTTGACGACAAGCTACCGGGCTATCCTCGATCATCCGTATACCAACCACGCGCAACGTTGCTTAACTTGAGTGATACATTGGGAACGACCTATGGCCGTTGACTTTTTGTCCCGTTTTATTGGAGATATTCACACACCCACTAAAAATGCTTTTTATATGAACATATCTAATAATACCCATGTGGTAAATTTGGCACATCCACCTTTCATTATTATGATGGTGATTTTGGCATCTCCACTATTCAGATTTTTAGTCCGTCCTTCCTTTATTATTACAATAGTAATATAAAAGGTATAAGGGACGGACTATTGTATTCGCTTCGGTGTCGGTCTGCCCGTTTTATTGGAGATATTCATACACCCACTAAAAATGCTTTTTAATATGAACATACCTAATAATACCTACCTATGTGGTAAGTTTGGCACATCCACTATTCATTATTATGGTGGTGATTTTGCCATCTCCACTATTCAGATTTTTCTACAATCGCATCGTGTGAACGATGCCTAATGTTTTCGTTCGGAGGTTTTTTCAAACAGCTGTTTTTGTTTATTTTTCAGAGGCGCGAGTTTTTGAAATTTTGAACTTAAACTTTATATTTACAGTTAGCTGAGTGCTGATGCTGAGTGCAATGGAATTTTTATTGGAAACTTTCGTTTTTTAAGGACAAAATACTAGTTTTAGAAAGTTGTGCTTAGATCTACGTTAAGTGCAGTTGTAGCTAAGATCTAAAAGTTGTTCCTTACCCTTGAGAGCCAAAATGCACCTGTGAAGAGAAAGTTACTGACACTCCTGCATTTCAGATTTGTGCTACAGTGAATCAAGGAATGCTTGAATTCCTTCCCATTTTGTCCAGTCCATATAGCTTTGCTCCATATTTCAGTGGAAGAAAAAGTGGTAAGTTATCCTTTATTTGAACTGATGAAGTTATTGGCTAGATGAGTTACCTACCTACATGGTGAAAAAATGAAGTTGGTATGGAGTGTGACTAATTTTTGTTTTGTTTGTTTGTTCCACTATAAGTTAGTTCAACTGTGATAAAAATTGGCAAACATTTTCTAACATTTCAAATTAATTTTATTTTTAAATTTAGGGCCAATCAGGCTCTTGGGGTCCATCAAGCCCTCATTTAGAAATGATTTGTTTTACCAAAGTAAGACCCTCCCTCTTAATGGTTCTTTTTCCAAGTTCTACAAATCACTGAACCACCTGTTGTATTGTTTTACAGACTAGCTGCTGATCATGGGGGCTTTATTCAGCAAACTGAGGAGGAAACGGAAGCTAGAAAGTGACGACAGCAATAGTCCCAAGGCCAAGAGGTATGTTTCCATTATGAATGGGCAACCTTTTAATGCCTAGGGTTGTATTAGGTTTTTTCCAAGCTTATATCATGGGCAACTCTTCCAACTGATAGAGTTATTTATCTGAGTGTTTCTTAACTAAATTTATTTTTATAGGTACGAGTACCTCATTTATACTACTAGGATGAGACTGACTTCCCTTTAGGAACGAGCTATTGGTTTCGAACCCGGGTCTCCTGCGTGCAAGGTGAGCACAGTGACCACTACGCCATGGGAGCTGACAGCAAGTCTCAATATAAACTATTGTTGCTGTAGACTTAAATTTGAGTCTTTAACTAGCTCCTCACTTATATCAACAGAGTAAAGCTGAGCAGTGCATCAGGCAGTTCTGCTAGTATTGGCTATGGGATATTATTCCAACAAGGACGGGACTCGGACATTGAGGTAGTTCTTCTCAACAAGACGTGGATATTCATCTTGTACTAAATACCAAAGTTTTTATTTTGTCCTTTTTATTGAGACATTAACTAGCTCCTCCCTTATATCTACAGAGTAAAGCTGAGCAGTGCATCAGGCAGTTCTGCTAGTATTGGCTATGGGATATTATTCCAACAAGGGCGGGACTCGGACATTGAAGTGGTTCTTCTCAACAAGACATGGAAACTTCATAAAAGTTTCATCCAACAAGTAAGTCCTGGAACTAGCTTGTCCAATAGGTTACAACTTTGTGTACATTTTTTGTAGCATATGATTCCAAGGGTTAGATTTCTGAGCTATTTATCAGATCTTGTTTCATTAGCATTGCTGTTAATAATGCTGATGTTTTTTTTTTCTTTCAGAGTCCATACTTCCTGAAACTCCTGGGTGAAAATTCAACTGTGAACAAATTAAGATGTTCTGTATCAGATCCATTGACTCGTGAGTGGGAGGTAAACTTTCAGCGAGCTCAACACCAGAATTCCCTACTATCTAACCCTCGGAACTTTAAAAGAAATGTTTGATAGAAGGAACTGTAACAACGCAGGTCTTATCGTCCTGAAATCGAAGAGAGAAGAAGAACTTGATAGAAGAAAGCCAGAAGAAAATTTTGCGTAATGATTAAGTAGGCTTGAAACTCCCTTTATCAAACTTTTTTTTTTAGTCAATTTAATTAATTCAATTTTCTATCTCTTTCCTTCAGGATGGATCTACTGAAGAAGCTACTCAAGGATCCCGATCTAGTGGTGGTCAAATCAATTTAATTAATTTAATTAATTCAATTTTCTATCTCTTTCCTTCAGGATGGATCTACTGAAGAAGCTACTCAAGGATCCCGATCTAGTGGTGGTCAAGTGTGTAAGATAGAGTAGGATTTTTTGTTATATTGTTAAATTCAAGTCCATTTTTTGTACCAAAAATGTTCCTTTACTGTGTTGGTGGTCAAAGACGAGTACGATGTGTACCTCCTCATGAAGACTTGGATGACCGCAGTAACCGCGGGCACCACTTTGGACACCCCTGAGTGTGAATCGAGTGATAAGAGTGATGAGACTGATAAGCAGACTTTGGCCACAGAGAATGGTGAGTATATAGAGGTGTATGAATGTTTGTACGTTCGTTAACACCGCAGGCAGCTGAATGGAGTGGAGGTGGATGTTGTGTTGTTGGATGGTGCTGCTGGTGCCAGCGGAGTCTGCGTCGTTGGAGGGTTTCTTGCTTGTGGTATCTTGTGGACCAAAGCCGGACTCGCCAGTCACATGAGGGGTACAACTTGCCTGGGACAACTTGGGACACCTGCGGCAACATCAGATCGATGAGACGCCCAATATCATGAATGTTTGTAAACTTGGCTTTCTTTTTCTTCACGTTGGATGGTGCTGCTGGTGCCACCGGAGTCTGCGTCGTTGGAGGGTTTCTTGCTTGTGGTATCTTGTGGACCAAAGCCGGACTCGCCAGTCACATGAGGGGTAGGTAATTTTTTGATCCTTTTTAAGGCCCAGTAGGGGGCCCTTTTGTTGTTTTTATTTTTTGGACCACCATCAAGTGACATGTTTTCTTCTTTTCTTTAAGTAATCCTGAACCCTGTACTACCAGCATTATGATGTGTTTTTCCCTCCTGTTTCCAGGTTTAGAATTGTGTTTCGGTTTCCTGTATGGAGGACCTCTAGATTTCATCCAGGACAGTAATGTGGAGAATATCCTGGCTACGGCTTCCTTCCTGGAAATGGTGGATATTGTGGATCAGGTGGCCATGTACCTCATCAGAAACTCCAACATTGAGGTTTGTTGTTTGTTCATATTACCAATGGGTACTTTAGTTTTCCCAAAGGAGCATGATTTTTTTAACTGCTTAGGCTAAAAACAGAGTGAAGCAGAACTTTTAGTTTTCAGTTGTATGCAGTTTGAATTTCAACGTCCCTCTTTTTTTTTAGTACAAAGTTGGATTTTACAAGATCGTATTTTTTAGCTCCTAACAACCATGGTCACCTATCTGGATACCAACTCCGTGTTTTTTAACTGCTTAGGCTAAAAACAGAGTGAAGCAGAGCTTTTAGTTTTCAGTTGTATGCATTCTGAATTTCAACGTCCCTCTTTTTTTTTTAGTACAAAGTTGGATTTTACAAGATCGTATTTTTTAGCTCCTAACAACCATGGTCACCTATCTGGATACCAACTCCGTGCAACATTGCTGAACTTCAGTGATATATTAGGGACCGTTGCATTTAACTATCTAGGGAAATGATAAGAATTTGGCGCCATTAGGATTAATAAGGCTACAGAGCAAAAAAATGTGACACTGTACCCATTTTACCCCAACAGACCCTACGCTGTATACGATACGGTTAAGGTTTGATGGTGAAGCATAGTAACTAATAGTCATTTTATTTCTTTCTTTTAGAATGCAGTTAGATATTTCTACCTGGCCGAGAAGTATGACCTGGAAGACGTATGTGGTCATATTTACCAGAGGCTGCTCCTCAATCTGATCCCACTGTTCAAATCTCTACTTGACTCTAACCCTGTTGCGCCATTAGGATTAATAAGGCTACACAACTATCTAGGGAAATGATAAGAATTTGGCGCCATTAGGATTAATAAGGCTACAGACCAAAAAAAGTGACACTGTACCTACCCATTTTACCCCAACAGACCCTACGCTGTATACGATACGGTTAAGGTTTGATGATGAAGCATAGTAACTAAAAGTCATTACGCCATTAGGATTAATAAGGCTACACAACTATCTAGGGAAAGGATAAGAATTTGGCGCCATTAGGATTAATAAGGCTACACCACTATCTAGGGAAATGATAAGAATTTGGCGCCATTAGGATTAATAAGGCTACAGAGCAAAAAAAAAAAAGACACTGTACCCATTTTACCCCAACAGACCCTACGCTGTATACGACACGGTTAAGGTTTGATGACGAAGCATAGTAACTAAAAGTCATTTTATTTCTTTCTTTTAGAATGCAGTTAGATATTTCTACCTGGCCGAGAAGTATGACTTGGAAGACGTATGTGGTCATATTTACCAGAGGCTGCTCCTCAATCTGATCCCACTGTTCAAATCTCTACTTGACTCTAACCCTGTTAAACTGAACGCCTTTCTGAGTGAAATAAAGTAAGTGAATAGAATAAAAAATGAGTTTTAATAGCGAATAGCTTCCTAGTGACCCGAAAAACACAACCCCAACCAAAAGTTGTGACTTTCGTTAGAAATGAATAGCTTACTTCTAAAGGGAATTTAGCTTAAAATTGACTCGTGAGTGGGAGGTAAACTTTAAGCGAGCTCAACACCAGAGTTCTCTACTATCTAACCCTCGGAACTTTAAAAGAAATGTTTTCCTATACTAAAATATTTTTATAACATCAAATTTAGGTCTTTTTTGCATATGAGGGAACCAAACAACTCTTTTAATAGGTAAGATAATTTATAACTATACAGAGAGTACCCCAAATTTGCCAGTCCATAGTCTAATTAAAAAATAAAATATCCAATCAATGACCTATATGACTTTAAGGAGGGGTTTATACGATACGATTTATCGTACACCTTAGTACAATTTTCGACCTATCGTAACGATTTGTCTTTTAGGAACATCATTTTGTTGACTCGTGAGTGGGAGGTAAACTTTAAGCGAGCTCAACACCAGAGTTCTCTACTATCTAACCCTCGGAACTTTAAAAGAAATGTTTGATAGAAGGAACAACGCAGGTCTTATCGTCCTGAAATCGAAGGAGAACTTGATAGAAGAAAGCCAGAAGAAAATTTTGCGTAATGATTAAGTAGGCTTGAAACTCCCTTTATCTAACTTTTTTTTTTTAATCAATTTAATTAATTCAATTTTCTATCTCTTTCCTTCAGGATGGATCTACTGAAGAAGCTACTCAAGGATCCCGATCTAGTGGTGGTCGAACCCTGTTAAACTAAACGCCTTCCTGAGTGAAATAAAGTAAGTGAATAGAATAAAAAATGAGTTTTAATAGCGAATAGCTTCCTAGTAACAAATGAGGCATTATGGATAATTGAAAAAACACGTTTTTTACAACATCAAATATTTTGAGAGAATAATAGAATATTCTATTGTCATTCAAAGTACCCGTAGATTATTGTAACAAGTTTCAAGCCAATCCGACTAACTTAAGTGAGTTGAAAGATTTGACCAATTAATACAGAGATCTTGTTACGATAATTTAATTTACACTAATTGAAAATATTAATCCCAATTTACCAGGCGCTTCAGTAAAAAGCTTCACACTTCGCAAAATTTATGACGTACTATTACAGAAGAAAAACTTTGAAAAACATTGTATAATTATAATTTTCATGACGTCACAATATTGAGACGTGCAAAATTATAAAGTCCCTATACTAAAATATTTTTATAACATCAAATTTAGGTCTTTTTTGCATATGAGGGAACCAAACAACTCTTTTTTTTTAAAAGGTAAGATAATTTATAACTATACAGAGAGTACCCCAAATTTGCCAGTTCATAGTCTAATTAAAAAATAAAATATCCAATCAATGACCTATATGACTTTAAGGAGGGGTTTATACCATACGATTTATCGTACACCTTAGTACAATTTTCGACCTATCGTAACGATTTGCCTTTTAGGAACATCACTTTACTGACGTAATCACGAACCAATACATAGGATTAGGGTCGAGCCCAATACATAGTTACATAGGATTAGGGCGGACAATATTACCCATGTCTTCCGTTCTAGTATTCGTAGGCCCAATCGTTTTCCTGTAGAAAATTATCCACCACCTCCTTCATGGCAAAGTTTGGTATGAGCTGATCCGCTGACAGTTTGACCCGCGTTACTGGGTCGAAGTGACCCACTTTCTGAAAACGAGAAAAACAAAATTTTATTTATTGAAACTTGGGAAAAAAAGACCCACTCTTTGAAAACATAGCACAAAAGTAATTAAAACTTGAAAAAAAAAAAAGTTTAATTGAACTGTAACAACGAAGAAGGTCTTATCAACCCAAAATCAAAGGGAAGGAGGACAATATAGGCCGAAGCCAGCCGTTTCGAGAACGAACCTTATCGGCTTAGGATAAAGTTCGCCCCGCCCGAGAATCGAACCCGCGACCTAGTGTTTATAAAGCAGTTTCGCTAGCCTCCAAGCTAACTACTAAATAGGCTGATTTTTTCTTTCTTTGGATTCCTTACTACTACGAGAGGGTTTACGAAATTTACGTAGATGGCTACTACAACAGAGGGTTTACGAAGACCTACTCAAGAAATCAGTCTAGGACAACTCTGGAAGAGAGTAGCTCAAGATAGAGATAGATGGAAGCTTTGCGATCTGCAGCAATGGAGAGACATCTGCAATGTTGACGCAAACTCCGCGGTTAGTGAGCTCAAACTCTCGAGTTTCGTCTTGTCAGAAACCGGGCCTTAGGATAAAGTTCGCCCCGCCCGAGAATCGAACCCGCGACCTAGTGTTTATAAAGCAGTTTCGCTAGCCTCCGAGCTAACTACTAAATAGGCTGATTTTTTCTTTCTTTGGATTCCTTACTACTACGAGAGGGTTTACGAAATTTACGTAGATGGCTACTAGAACAGAGGGTTTACGAAGACCTAATCAAGAAATCAGTATAGGACTACTCTGGAAGAGAGTAGCTCAAGATAGAGATAGATGGAAGCTTTGCGATCTGCAGCAATGGAGAGACATCTGCAATGTTGACATCACGGTCAAGAGGTTTTTTTTTCAAGAGGTTTGACAGAGGGAACTGTAACTGCTAGGGTCTTATCGTCCCAAAATCAAAGAGAGAAGGAAGACAGGATAGGAGGAAGCCAGCCGTTCCGAGAGCGAACATTATCCCATCAGGATAAAATCTGCCCCGGGCGGTGATCGAACCCGCGGCGTTTCCAGAAGAATGTTAGCAGCCGTTCCGAGAGCGAACATTATCCCATCAGGATAAAATCTGCCCCGGGCGGTAATCGAACCCGCGGCGTTTCCAGAAGAATGTTACCTGTAAATGTTCTTCGATATTTTTTCGCTCGTACGTAATTCCACTAGGCGTTATCACTGGATCCCGCAGAATTTCGAAACTAATTTTACCACAGAGATAATCAGGAACTTCTCTTTTCTGGAATAAGGAGAACAAATGAGGCATTATGGATAGTTGAAAAAACACGTTTTTTACAACATCAAATATTTTGAGAGAATAATAAAATATTCTATTGTCATTCAAAATACCCGTAGATTATTGTAACAAGTTTCAAGCCAATCCGACTAACTTAAGTGAGTTGAAAGATTTGACCAATTAATACAGAGATCTTGTCAAGGAATTAGGACTGAGACTGAAAAGTCCATTTACTCCCACAGTCTAAACATGGTCCTATAAATTTCATAGTAAAGTTTACAAATAAGTAAATAAAACCTTGTTTAAATGACATATACCTAAAATAAAAAATGGTTTTTTTTTTTTAAGTCACTTACTCTTCGCCGTTCATCAATAGCGACAAACAAATCGTTCAGCTCCGCCATGCTGCGGTCTCGACGCGCTTCAATCCGCAGTAAAGCTAAAGTTTACAAATAAGTAAATAAAACCTTGTTTAAATGACATATAAAATAAATGACATATAAAATAAAAAATAGGTTTTTTTTTAAAGTCACTTACTCTTCGCCGTTCATCAATAGCGACAAACAAATCGTTCAGCTCCGCCATGCTGCGGTCTCGACGCGCTTCAATCCGCATGACCGCCTCCTGAACCGCGTCTCCATCTAGTCTCTTAGTCTCCGCGTCGCGTCGTATTGACCCCAACTCCTACATAAATAGTAAAAAAAAAAAAGATCATAAATGGTGAAAATGAAGTTCATTATTATAATTAAACTAGCCTAAGAGGTATGCAAGCCAGCCAGTCTCAAGCCCAAAGAAATAGTGGGGGTTGAACCTGTAAGGAAAGACACCCAAGGTTAGTTGATCATTATGATCAAACCCATCATGATAGCACAACAAAGTCAACTAGCCTCATTTATAGTGATTCTGTAACTGCTAGGGCGTCCCCCCGCAATTTGCAGGTGCCTCGCCTAACATCTGTGTCAAATTGGCGAGGGCTACCTGCTCAGGGATGGGACCGGCTAAAGAAGATAGTCCAGAAGGAAAAAATATTTGTTACCTTCTCGGCATCCTTGCAATTTGCAGGTGCCTCGCCTAATATCTGTGTCGAATTGGCGAGGGCTACCTGCTCAGGGATGGGACCGGCTAAAGAAGATAGTCCAGAAGGAAAAAATATTTGTTACCTTCTCGGCATCCTCAGTAATCAGTCGGTTCAGATAGGTGAGTAGTTCTATCTCCTGTGCAATGCGCTTCTCTTCTGTTTCCGCCCAGCGTTTCTTCTTAGCAATGCGCAACTGACATGCAATGTCGTCCCCGTAGTTGAGATTTTGCTCACGTGACAAATCATAAGCTGGGAGAAAATAATTATGAGAAAGATGAATGCTTTAAAAAATAAAATAAAGATGGATGTTTTACCACCTTAAAAAACACACCTTGCTAAATTATATGATATGACTTGAACCAGAAGGTCCCAGGTTCAAATCCCACCATCGACAAAAATTAAATTTGTACTTGTTTTTTGATTGCAAATATTTCAACGGGTTACTTTCTGGTGTTCTTGTGTTGACCCAGCACCTAAATGGGGAGTATTAAAAAAAACACCTTGCTAAATTAAATGATATGACTTGAACCAGAATGTCCCAGGTTCAAATCCCACCATCGCAAAAATTAAATTTGTACTTGTTTTTTGATTGCAAATATTTCAACGGGTTACTTTCTGGATGGATTTTTATCTTGATTCATCCCTTTTTTTTGAGGTGAGTCTTTAAAGCAGAGAGAGAAAGTATCTAGGTATGTACCAATATGCCTAAATACTTACTAGCAAGTATTTAAACTCATGATTTCTACAAATCAAGTTCAGGACAAACAGAACTGCTCCAGGTTTGCAGCTTGCCCTAACATATGGCCTAGTGGTGGACATGCTATGAGATATTACCAAGAAAGATAGCAGGGTTTGGTCAAGTTTGGTGTGACTTTAATGTAGGCCTTGGCTCTCATGGGTTAGGTAAATAGTTACCTCTTTGTAAATGTTTAAATTTGTACTTGTTTTTTGATTGCAAATATTTTAACGGGTTACTTTCTGGATGGATTTTTAACTTGATTCATCCCTTTTTTTTGAGGCGAGTCTTTAAAGCAGAGAGAGAAAGTATCTAGGTATGTACCAATATCAAGTTCAGGACAAACAGAACTGCTCCAGGTTTGCAGCTTGCCCTAACATATGAGATATTACCAAGAAAGAGAGCAGGGTTTCGTCAAGTTTGGTGTGACTTTAATGTAGGCCTTGGCTCTCATGGGTTAGGTAAATAGTTACCTCTTTGTAAATGTTTAACAGCCTCATCATAGTGATTGATTTCATGCAATGCTTGTCCCAGGAAGAATTGTGCTTTAACGAGTGAGGGCTCCAATTCCAACGCCTTCCGACAGTCATCACAACAGTGAACGTATTGTTTTAGTTTTAAATAACACAGGGCTCTATTTGTAAAATAAGAAGGTATCACAGGATTTTTTATCTGAAACAAAATAAAATCATTTTTCTTTTTTTTTTTTAGAAGCACAGATAAATAATGTCAGCTCTATAGGAAGTATTATAGAGCTGACATTTGTTGGGCACTAATGACAGTGTTTCAATGGCCTCCCTCCCTCTTTCTCTCTCCTCTTCCCTTTGTCTTGGTTTTTTTCCTCACTCTCTTATAACAAGTATGTACTCTATCATACTAAAGAGGTGCAATTTTAAACTATTGAAATAAAGGGACATATCTTACCTACTTCAACAGTCAACATAGCGCACCATACTACCTTGGTCTTGATAATACTGCATTAATAACTTGGGTGATCTCACAATCCTCAAGCAATCAAGTTATTTGTTTCTCTGATATTTGCTCTGGCTACGATGTAAACAAGAATAATAGAACAGTGATAATAATATCCATATGGACTCAAGTCACACAGTCACCTTGCTAGAACTGGAAACCCCAGTGAGTGACAAGTGACATAAGCAAACCATTTACTTACAATAGCTCTCGTATAGCAGTTGATTGCTTCTTCATACTGCCGCAGTCCAAAGTAGCGGTTTCCCTCGTCCTTCAGCTCTTTGTCGGACAAATTGTTGGTGGTGAAGTTATGAGATTTACTCATTTTCAACAAGTAGGATAGGAAACTTGTCATTCACGAATGAGAAAAGTAATGGAAGAAAGAATCACACAACACCATGAATCTTGTTTGGCTCTTGAATTAGCACTTTTTTTTACAGAGAAAATTGGACAAATGGAACTACTTATGTATGGGAAAAGACACTTTTACTTGTAATCCACACTAATGTAGGTACGGTGATTTCAGGAACTCAAATTACTATTTGGACTGTGTATCCTCTTGGATTAGAGACTCTAGACTCTAGAGTATAGGATAATCTTTTGGCCTGACAAGTAATAGATAGCAAATCTACACTGACAGATTAGCAGATTACAGATACAGATTATAAAAAAGTTAAAAAACACAGATAAAAAAAAATGTTTTCAATGGAGCAGTTGCAAATGGGTAAAAATTATAAATAAATGGTCGATTCCTAAATTCCTATGTAACAGTTGGGAAAAATCCAAATCTGAGGTCAAAACTCCGAAAAAAATAACACTGTAAAAGGTCGAAAGAAAATTCAATTTTTATTTTCCGTTCTAATGAGAGAGTTCAAATATGTGTGACGTCAGACTTTACGCAGTTTTTTTCGTCCGTTAGGTAGCGCCACCATGCAAGTAGAGGAGGAGAACTATCGATAGCACTATCGATAACTATCGATAGTTTTGACTATCGAACGCTATCGATAGTTGAGGCTTGACTATCGATAGTGTTTTCGATAGTTTTTTCTGCACATTTTTCGTTTGTTTTGGTCGTTTTAGGGGATCTAGAAGTCGTAGAAGAAAAAGAAAAATTCCGTTGGTCCTCATTTTTCCTGCTCTATGGCTTTGAAACATCACCCAAGTAAGCGCAACTGATCTATTGCCTATTTTCCTTTCGTAATGTCCATGGATATTGTGTGATTTTTCCTAAAAAGTGAAGCCTAAAAATATCCGTGACAGACATTGGTCACGGGCAAGAGAGAGAAAAAAAAAAAAACACAGCCTGGTTGGCTTGGGCGTCTTGCTTATAAGCTCTAGGTCGCGGGTTCGATTCCCGCCCGGGGGTACTTTATCCTAAACAAATAAAAGGTTCGTTCTGGGAACGGCTGGCTTTCTCTCGTCCTGTCCTCCTTTTGTGTTCGATTTCGGGACAGTAAGACTTGAGTAGTTAGTTCGTTATCTTTGACAGTTCTTTTTACCATTTATCAAACCACTTGAAAAAGTAAAAAACAAAGGCCACTTTTTGGCCTCACATCTGAAAGCTTGAGCTTTGTCCAGTCTTTCGCAAACTCCTTGAAGAGGAAAGTTCGGAAATTTTTCAAAAGTTTCAAAAACAAACCGATAGAGCGCAGCACCATTACCATTTTGACTAAACGCTATAGGCGCTCTTATTGGTCGGTGTAAGAAACGCTTATCACCATTTTTTTTTTCTTTTCTTAGAAATTTGAATTTTATTTTTGAAAATAGTGCGATTTAAAAAATTCAAATTTGGAAAGAATATTTTATTATTTTTGTCTGCATTTTGCTGCAGAATCAGTATTTGGTTTTCTTAGAAGTTAGAAATTTGAAAATAGTGCGATTTAAAAAATTCAAATTTGGAAAGAATATTTTATTATTTTTGTCTGCATTTTGCTGCAGAATCAGTATTTGGAACCTATTTTCAATCAAAAAGACAGTAGTAAAGTTGCAGGCCTGTTCTTTAGTTTATTACTGAAGTGACTTCGTGCAAAAAAACGCGGATTCAACAAAAAGTGGAGGATGGTCACTAATGGAGTACCTCAAGCAACAAGTGGTAAGTTCTCAGTAAAAACACCAACTGAAATTCAAAGTTTAGCTATTTACCTAAATGGAATGCATCAGTTTCCTGAGGATGGTCACTAATGGAGTACCATCAAGCAACAAGTGGTAAGTTCTCAGTAAAAACACCAACTGAAATTCAAGGTTTAGCTATTTACCTAAATGGAATGCATCAGTTTCCCAACAGATCACTCAAGGACTCAAGTTAAGCATTATGTAGGTATGTTTGGGTTCTGGTTGGGTGACCATTTTGGGACAACATGTTCTGGTGGCTATTTCAAGGAGAAGTCTTGGCATCATTGCCAGCCTAGTTAGCTTAGTAAGCTTAGTTGGTAGTGCATTTGCCTTGTAAGTGCTAGGCCGCGGGTTCGATTCCCGCCCGGGGCGGATTTTATCCTGATGGGATAATGTTCATTCTTGGAATGGCTGGCTTTCTCCTACAACAGATCACTCGAGGACTCAAGTTAAGCATTATGTAGGTATGTTTGGGTGACCATTTTGGGACAACATGTGCTGGTGGCTATTTCAGGGAGAAGTCTTGGCATCATTGCCAGCCTAGTTAGCTTAGTTGGTAGTGCGTCTGCCTTGTAAGCGCTAGGCTGCGGGTTCGATTCCCGCCTGGGGCGGATTTTATCCTGATGGGATAATGTTCGTTCTCGGAACAGCTGGCTTTCTCCTATCCTGTCTTCCTTCTCTCTTAATGCATCATAATCCTAACAGATCACTCAAGTGAAGCATTATGTAGGTATGTTTGGGTTCTGGTTGGGTGACCATTTTGGGACAACATGTGCTGGTGGCTATTTCAGGGAGAAGTCTTGGCATCATTGCCAGCCTAGTTAGCTTAGTTGGTAGTGCGTCTGCCTTGTAAGTGCTAGGCCGTGGGTTCGATTCCCGCCCGGGGCGGATTTTATCCTGATGGGATAATGTTTGTTCTCAGAATGGCTGGCTTTCTCCTATCCTGTCTTCCTTCTCTCTTTGATTTTGGGACAATAAGACCATAGCAGATACAGTTCCCTCTGTCAAACCTCTTTAAAAAAATGTCTTGGCATCATAAGACAGGAGGGGCTGGTTTGCATTCCATATTTTGCAATTTGATAAATATGTATGGCAAAGTAATACAAAAAAAACTACCTAGTGGCTGGGGATGTCCAAATTTTGTGAAATGCCAAGTTCACAAGTTGTTTTCAGGAATTTGTAGAAGCTTAACCCATCCTTTGGGGCTGTCCAGCCCCTACACCTAAGCCTCAGTTTGGGCTTTTTGTGTGTGGGACATGTTTTCAGGAATACCTACATGCCTTGTTGAATTCCCAGCAGAATATTCAAGGTGGCAGAAAAGCCTTTAGCAGTAAAAGGGCTGCCCCATTCATACATAAAGTAAATTAGTTAAATAAGAATAGTAGTTAGTTCAGGTGATTAATAAAGTGGTAAATTTATTTTTATTTTATTTTATTATTTTTTTCCAGGCAAAAATAAAAGATATATATCTAGGAAGTATTTACAGATTAAGTAAGTTTTTCTAAAACTTAATACCAAATCAAAATTTACGTATGTAATAATCAGTTAATCATATAACTCTCCTATCTACAGAGTCCTCGGAATGGAACCAGTTACCTTATGAGTTTGTCAAGCCCCAAATTACAAACCAGCTCAAGAACCTCCTGAATCAACTTATGAGACAAAAAATTCAATATGGGCAAATAGTCAAGTACAGAGGGAAGGAGATTCAATGATGACTGCCAAATGTGTCAGAAACTCCCAAGTAAGTACCTATAATAGTTCCCTCATGTAATTATTTCAGTTTTATAGGTTTCTAAGCTAATTTCCTTACCTATCATCCATTTGACATAGTAATTTTATTCATTACTTTATCATGGGTAAGTAATTTATTGTAAACTAAGTAGGTACCTAACTTTGTGAAGCTCCATATCAACATTGAGAGAGGGATGGTAATGGTAACTTTATCTACCTACTTCATTACTTTGTTGGGTAAGTTGGGACGCACTCACCATGGGCAAGTAGTTATGCAATGTGCTACAAACAGTATTATAACTAATGGTAAAATGTGTCTAACCCTTTCTTTAAGTTTGGTCCCTCTCTCAGGTTCAGTAAGTAGTTTCTAATTTAACTATTTCTTCACAAATTGTGTCAATTTAAATAATTGTTCTCGAGTGATCAGTTCTTTGTACAGGTCAGAGCGGTGTTGGTATTCCTCTAAAGGTGTTCTTGGAATGTAGGGGTACTCTGCAGAGTATTTCAAACTTTCTGGATGAGCTGGTGACAGGGATTGGTCCAGGTTTTCTTCTAGGTTTGAAGGAATTTCTGTATTGTTGGAGGCAAGTTGTGGTTCCATTTCCATGTGTTTTTCTGGTGATTTGGAACTTTGTTCACGCATTTCTGCTTCGTTTAGTTTCTCCAAATGATCACTGGATTGTCCTCTTGAATCTTGGTCGTATGTTTTGCTGGAAGGGTTTTTGTTTGCTTCATTTTCTTCTGTAAGTCCTCCAGTTCTTCCAGTGGACTTACAATCTGTGATGGAGTTGATAGAGGTTTGAAATTCTTTATTGTGTCCACCCCATGCAGCTATTGCTGGTATTTTCATCATTTTGGTCTCCTCTGACACATCCTTTGCCATTTTCTTGTACAAATCTTTTTTCCACTCTTGAACGATTTCTTCCTTGACTTTCTGAAAAGGATCTTCAGTTGGGTATATTAGACAGTCGTCTTCATCGTCTGTATCCTGGATGGCATAATCACTGATGTCCTGAGATAAATCTTCATTTTGTTCTCTTGGATGTGGTTCAGATTTGGCATTATCGTTTCGTGTTTGTCCGTATAGTTGTCTCCACTCAGAAAAGGTTTGATTCTGGGGAATCATATTAGCGTCCTTCATGATTTTGAAGAGACAGTCGTCTTCATCGTCTGTATCCTGGATGGCATAATGACTGATGTCCTGAGTTAAATCTTCGTTTTGTTCCCTTGGATGTGGTTCAGATTTGGCACTCTCGTTTCGTGTATGTCCGCTGTATAGTTGTCTCCACTCAGAAAAGGTTTGATTCTGGGGAATCATATTAGCGTCCTTCATGATTTTGAAGGTCGCTGCTAGATTATCTTTGCTCTCGTTTTCATCCAGCAATTGGCATTGAGGAGAAATTGATTTTTCTGATGGTTTAGTAAATTCGGCTTTGTTAGAAATTTCTAATGGAGTGAACTCGGCTCTGGGAATATTTTCTTGAAACCTTATTTGATTTTCCTTGCCCACGCCAGTTCTGAAAGGAATAGGCAAATTTAGTTTTTTCAAGTTCTCTTTATTAGAGACTTTGGTTTTCTTCGACTTGAAACTTCGTCGAAAGAGGGACTCGAACTTTTGTCTTTGTTTCTTCACGATGTCCGTGATTTTAATGGACGGTTTTCTTGGGAAATAGCTATCGTCAGAGTCTGTATCTTTTACTGTTGTGTCAAGTGGTAATGATTGCAGGCTCTTGGTGGTTAAAGGTTCATTTGTGGCGGGTTCCAAGGAAGATATATCCACATCGGGTTGTACAACTTCTGTGTTTTCAATTCTATTTTCAGTACATTTTTTCGGTTCGCTTTCCATTTTTACTTCATGGGGATACATTTTGTCTTCTGACAGAAAGATATTTTCACTTTCGAAAATTCTTCTTTGCTTGGTGACGAAGTTTTCCGACTTTTCCAGATTGTTCGGACTTTTTCGTTTCAGAAAGATATTTTCACTTTCGAAAATTCTTCTTTGCTTGGTGACGAAGTTTTCCGACTTTTCCAGATTGTTCGGACTTTTTCGTTTTAGAAAGATATTTTCACTTTCGAAAATTCTTCTTTGCTTGGTGACGAAGTTTTCCGACTTTTCCAGATTGTTCGGACTTTTTCGTTTTTTCAAGCTGGTTTGACTTTCAGCATGCGGACGGCTCAGAGTCTTTTGAAGTTCTTTGCTTTCGTTGAACTTTTTGTCCCAGTAGTTTTTCCATTTCAGAACAAATTCGGGTGGGCAATCAAAATCATCGTTCTTTAGATCCGAGGCCAAGCGGTTTCCATGTTTCGTATCACTAAACTTTTCGTCAACTTTCAAATCAGGTGAAAAAGACTCGGATTTTCCTGTAGTTTGTGTATTTTCGGCGATATGTTCAGTAAATTCAAGTTCATAATTATTTTCGTCTTCACAAATCTCATTCTCTTTTCTCGTAGAATCTTCGACGGTTTCTGTAGGATCTATGATTTTCTCGGTTTGCTCAGTACTCTTTGGTCTCAACAATGTCTCTTCAAGTATCACCTCGATAATCTTTTCATTATTTATGCTATGGGGGGATTTATTTTCATTTTCAATAAAGCTGTCAATATCGTAATTGGAAATGTGAATACTCGGATTGGATTTGGCAATTTTGTTAAGATCTAGTTCTTCTTTTGTAACACTTGTCTCAGAGTCACTTCCATAAGCTATGCTATGCGTGTGTGTTAAATGTATAGTTTCGTCCGTTTTGTCTATAGAAATGTTATAATCTTCCTGAGTCTCATCAATAGTTCCCAAGGAACTGTTTAGAAAGCGAGCCAAAGGGCTAGGACTTCTCTTTATTTGATGGCAGTACAGTCTCCCGAGTTCAGGACTTTTGCTTTTTACAATACTCTCTTGAATTTCGTTACGTGATAGATCATTGCATGTTTGCTGCAAGATTTGAATCGCTTCTTCATCCGAAATGCCCCATACGATTTCCTTTTCGGCCGGATTTCCGCCCGGGGGTACTTTATCCTGAACAAATAAAAGGTTCATTCTGGGAACGGCTGGCTTTCTCTCGTCCTGTCCTCCTTTTGTGTTCGATTTTGGGACAGTAAGACTTGAGCAGTTAGTTCGTTATCTTTGACAGTTCTTTTTACCATTTATCAAACCACTTGAAAAAGTGAAAAACAAAGGCCACTTTTTGGCTTCACATCTGAAAGCTTGAGCTTTGTCCAGTCTTTCGCAAACTCCTTGAAGAGGAAAGGTCGGAAATTTTTCAAAAGTTTTAGTCTCCCGAGTTCAGGACTTTTGCTTTTTACAATACTCTCTTGAAAGTCGTTACGTGATAGATCATTGCATGTTTGCTGCAAGATTTGAATCGCTTCTTCATCCGAAATGCCCCATACGATTTCCTTTTCGGCCGGCCCCATCAGTAAGATATCTGTGGGTTGTTTTAATTCGGCGATGTCGAAATCTGAAATGTCTATCGGCTCGGAGCTTTCATCGGTTGATAATTGGAGAAAAGGATTTCGTGATTTTTCTGGAGTAGGAATTCTGAATTCTTCATTTGATGCGTTAGTCGTAGTTGGGCTAGGACTTCTCTGGTACGGTCTTTCACCTAATATATTAGTCGGGCTTTGCCAATTGAAGTTAGAGATTGGACTGTTGCTGACATTAAAACAAAACTCCAGCTTACTCGCTTCATCCGTCACACTGTTTATAGATTTGTTCGTATTGAAAAGTTTCAGCTTCTGAGTATCGTTCTTGAAGTCCTTGATCGCTTCCTTCTTCAATTTCAAGTCCAGTTTCTCCAAGGCCTCGTCTAGGCTCGGAGCCTGTATATTCTTGAAGTCCTTGATCGCTTCCTTCTTCAATTTCAAGTCCAGTTTCTCCAAGGCCTCGTCTAGGCTCGGAGCCTGTATGATGGAATCGTAAGTTCTTGAAGTCCTTGATCGCTTCCTTCTTCAATTTTAAGTCCAGTTTCTCCAAGGCCTCGTCTAGGCTCGGAGCCTGTATGATGGAATCGTAATCGAGGCTGCTTTCATTGCTCTCATCGTTGGTTAGTTTCTCCGATAGGTTCTCTTGGTTGGATGTTTCGGACTTGGATTTGTCAATTAGGAATTCTATAGGTCCCAGAGGATTTCCTTGAAATTCTATAGGCCTTAGAGGATTTTCATCGTAGATAAGCCGATTCTGTTCTACTCCATATGACTTCGGATTCGAATCGGACAACTCTCCTATGTCTTGCTGATGCGAAGGGAACGGGTTTAATGTTTGAAAGTCGAAATCAATGTTGCTTTTGATTCCCAGGGATTTTCATCGTAGATAAGCCGATTTTGTTCTACTCCATATGACTTCGGATTCGAATCGGACGACTCTCCTATGTCTTGCTGATACGAAGGGAACGGGTTTAATATTTCAAAGTCGAAATCAATGTTGCTTTTGATTCCCATATCTGAAAACTCTTCATTTGATGCCCAAGATGTTCTTAGAAATTTGAAAATAATAGTGCGAATGAGCGAATGTGCGATTTTAAAAATTCAAATTTGGAAAGAATATTCTGTCTGCATTTTGCTGCAGAATCAGTATTTGGAACCTATTTTCAATTCAATCAAAAAGACAGTAGTAAAGTTGCAGGCCTGTTCTTTAGTTCATTACTGAAGTGACTTCATGCAATCAAACGCGGATTCAACAAGGATTTTCATCGTAGATAAGCCGATTCTGTTCTGCTCCATATGATTTCGGATTCGAATCGGACGACTCTCCTATGTCTTGTTGATGCGAAGGGAACGGGTTTAATATTTCAAAGTCGAAATCAATGTTGCTTTTGATTCCCATATCTGAAAACTCTTCATTTGATGCCCAAGATAAGAATGGTCACTAATGGAGTACCATCAAGCAACAAGTGGTAAGTTCTCAGTAAAAACACCAACTGCAATTCAAAGTTTAGCTATTTACCTAAATGGAATGCATCAGTTTCCCAACAGATCACTCAAGTGAAGCATTATGTAGGTATGTTTGGGTTCTGGTTGGGTGACCATTTTGGGACAACATGTGCTGGTGGCTATTTTTCTGCATTTTGTGTTTCGAAAATTGAATTTGGTTCGTTTATTGTTTGGTTCTGACTTTCACTTGGTAATTCAGTAAGATCAACAGGTGTTTCAATATTATGTTTACCCTCATACGGGGGATTTATTTCTAGAGAAGTTACTTGAAATGTTTTACTAGAATTGTTACCTTCATTACAAAGAACTGAGCCGGTTTCTATCTGGTCCTCTGAATTGTTTGGTTTCTTTTTCTTCTGGCAAATCTTCTTCAACTGGTTTGGTTTCGTCATGTTCTGGTAACTCTTCTTTAATTGGTTTGATTACCTCTTCTTCAACTGGTTTGGTTTCTTCATATTCTGGTAACTCTTCTTCAAGTGGTTTGATTAGCTCTTCTTCAACTGGTTTGGTTTCTTCATATTCTGGTAACTCTTCTTCAAGTGGTTTGATTAGCTCTTCTTCAACTGGTCTGGTTTCTTCACGTTCTGGTAACTCTTCTTCAACTGGTGTAGTTTCTTCATGTTCTGGTAACTCTTCTTCAACTGGTTTGATTACCTCTTCTCCAACTGGTTTGGTTTCTTTATGTTCTGGTAACTCTTCTTCAATTAGTTTGATTACCTCTCCTTCAACTGGTTTGGTTTCTTTTTCTTCTGGTAACTCTTCTTCAACTGGTTTGATTACCTTTTCTTCAATTGGTTTGGTTTCTTCAACTGGTTTGATTACCTCTTCTTCAAGTGGTTTGGTTTCTTTTTCTTCTGGTAACTCTTCTTCAAGTGGTTTGGTTTCTTCATGTTCTGGTAACTCTTCTCCAACTGGTTTGGTTTCTTTATGTTCTGGTAACTCTTCTTCAACTGGTTTAGTTTCTTCATGTTCTGGTAACTCTTCTCCAACTGGTTTGGTTTCTTTATGTTCTGGTAACTCTTCTTCAACTGGTTTAGTTTCTTCATGTTCTGGTAACTCTTCTTCCACTGGTTTAGTTTCTTCATGTTCTGGTAACTCTTCAACTGGTTTGGTTTCTTCATGTTCTGGCAACTCTTCTTCAACTGGTTTGGTTTCTTCATGTTCTGGTAACTCTTCAACTGGTTTGGTTTCTTCATGTTCTGGCAACTCTTCTTCAACTGGTTTAATTTCTTTATGTTCTGTTAATTCTTCTTCAACTGGTTTGATTAGGTTCATCTTTCATTAAACTTTCCGTTTGAGTTGAAATGGTATTTATTGTTTCCAAACAAGAACATTTACAGAGTTCGATTTTCATTTGGATTACCTCTTTTTCAACTGGTTTAGTTGCTTTTTCTTCTGGTAACTCTTCTTTAACTGGTTTCATTACCTCTTCTTCAACTGGTTTGCTTTCTTTATATTCTGGGAACTCTTCTTCGACTGGTTTGGTTGCTTTTTCTTCTGGTAATTCTTCTTTAACTGGTTTCATTACCTCTTCTTCAACTGGTTTGCTTTCCTTATGTTCTGGGAACTCTTCTTCAATTAGTTTGGTTTCTTCATGTTCTGGTAATTCTTCTTCAACTGGTTTAGTTTCTTCATGTTCTGGTAACTCTTCTTCGACTGGTTTGGTTTCTCCATGTTCTAGTAACTCTTCTTCAATTAGTTTGGTTTCTTCATGTTCTGGTAATTCTTCTTCAACTGGTTTAGTTTCTTCATGTTCTGGTAACTCTTCTTCAACTGGTTTGATTACCTTTTCTTCAACTTGTTTAGTTTCTTTTTCTTCTAGTAACTCTTCTTTAACTGGTTTCATTACCTCTTCTTCAACTGGTTTGCTTTCTTTATGTTCTGGTAACTCTCCTTCAACTGGTTTAATTTCTTTATGTTCTGTTAGTTCTTCTTCAACTGCTTTGGTTTCTTTTTCTTCTGGTAACACTTCTTCAACTGGTTTGATTACCTCTTTTTCAACTGGTTTAGTTTCTTTTTCGGTAACTCTTCTTCGACTGGTTTGGTTTCTTCATGTTCTGGTAACTCTTCTTCAATTGGTTTGGTTTCTTCATGTTCTGTTAATTCTTCTTCAACTGATTTGGTTTCTTTTTCTTCTGGTAACACTTCTTCAACTGGTTTGATCACCTCTTTTTCAACTGGTTTAGTTTCTTTTTCTTCTGGTAACTCTTCTTTAACTGGTTTCATTACCTCTTCTTCAACTGGTTTGCTTTCTTTATGTTCTGGGAACTCTTCTTCGACTGGTTTGGTTTCATCATATTCTGGTAACTCTTCTTCAACTGGTTTGGTTTCTTCATGTTCTGGTAACTCTTCTCCAACTAGTTTGGTTTCATCATGTTCTGGTAAATCTTCTTCAACTGGTTTGGTTTCTTCATGTTCTGGTAACTCTTCTCCAACTGGTTTGGTTTCTTTATGTGCTGGTAACTCTTCTGCAACTGGTTTGATTTCTTCTTTTTCTGTTAACTTTTCTTCAACTGGTTTGGTTTCTTTATGTTCTTTTAATTCTTCTTCAATTGGTTTGGTTTCTTCATGTTCTGGTAACTCTTCAACTGGTTTGATTACCTCTTCTTCAAGTGGTTTAGTTTCTTTTTCTTCTTGTAATTCTTTATGTTCAAGTGGTTCATCTGATATTTCATTGGAAATTTCGACTTCGTTTGTGTTTGCCTGAGCCATCACCATTTCAATTTGTCTTTCTTCAGGAAGCTCCATTTCGTTAATATTTGCCTCAGGAATAACGTCTTGGCTTTGTATTCTCTCTTTATGTTCAAGTTGTTCATCTGATATTTCATTGGAAATTTCGACTTCGTTTGTGTTTGCCAGAGCCATCACCATTTCAATTTGTCTTTCTTCAGGAAGCTCCATTTCGTTAATATTTGCCTCAGGAATAACGTCTTGGCTTTGTATTCTTTTCAACAAGTCGACTTGAGTTTCAATTTCTGCAGCCAATTGAACTCCATTGTCAAAGGAATTTTCAAAGTCACTTTGTATTTCTTTAGGAAGATTCACTTCCCCCTGTATTTCTTGCTCTGCATCAGCATCGTTCTGTGTATCTTTAGGCAATTCAACAATATCATCTTTTTCTGCGAAAATTTCAACTGCATTTTGTATTTCTTGTGGTAACTCAACTGCATCCTGTATTTCTTGAGGTAACTCGGTGGCAATTTAACATTATCATCTTTTTCTGCGAAAATTTCAACTGCATTTTGTATTTCTTGTGGTAACTCAACTGCATCCTGTATTTCTTGAGGTAACTCGGTTTTGGTTTCATTTTGTTCTAATAACTCTTCTTCAGCTGGTTTGATTACTTCTTCTTCAATTGGTTTGGTTTCTTCATGTTCTGGTAACTCTTCTTCAACTAGTTTGGTTGGTAACTCTTCTTCAGCTGGTTTGATTAGTTCTTCTTCAATTGGTTTGGTTTCTTCATGTTCTGGTAACTCTTCTTCAACTAGTTTGGTTTCTTCATGTTCTGATAACTCTTCTTCATTTTCTTGAGGTAACTCGGTTTTGGTTTCATTTTGTTCTGGTAACTCTTCTTCAATTGGTTTGATTACCTCTTCTTCAACTGGTTTGGTTTCTTTTTCTTCTTGTAACTCTTCTTCAACTGGTTTGGTTCCGTCATGTTCTGGTAACTCTTTTTCAATTGGTTTGATTACCTCTTCTTCAACTGGTTTAGTTTCTTCATATTCTGGTAACTCTTCTTCAAGTGGTTTGATTAGCTCTTCTTCAACGGGTTTGGTTTCTTTTTCTACTCGTAAGTCTTCTTCAACTGGTCTGGTTTCTTCACGTTCTGGTAACTCTTCTTCAACTGGTGTGGTTTCTTCATGTTCTGGTAACTCTTCTTCAACTGGTTTGATTACCTCTTCTCCAACTGGTTTGGTTTCTTTATGTTCTGGTAACTCTTCTTCAATTAGTTTGATTACCTCTCCTTCAACTGGTTTGGTTTCTTTTTCTTCTGGTAACTCTTCTTCAACTGGTTTGATTACCTCTTCTTCAATTGGTTTGGTTTCTTCAACTGGTTTGATTACCTCTTCTTCAATCGGGTTGGTTTCTTTTTCTTCTGGTAACTCTTCTTCAACTGGTTTGGTTTCTTCATGTTCTGGTAACTCTTCTCCAACTGGTTTAGTTTCTTCATGTTCTGGTAACTCTACTTCAACTGGTTTAGTTTCTTCATGTTCTGGTAACTCTTCAACTGATCTGGTTTTTTCATGTTCTGGTAACTCTTCTTCAACTGGTTTGGTTTCTTCATGTTCTGATAACTCTTCTTCAATTGGTTTGATTACCTCTTCTTCAACTGGTTTGGTTTCTTTTTCTTCTGGCAACTCTTCTTCAACTGGTTTGGTTTCGTCATGTTCTGGTAACTCTTCTTCAATTGGTTTGATTACCTCTTCTCCAACTGGTTTAGTTTCTTCATGTTCTGGTAACTCTACTTCAACTGGTTTAGTTTCTTCATGTTCTGGTAACTCTGTTTCTTCATATTCTGGTAACTCTTCTTCAAGTGGTTTGATTAGCTCTTCTTCAACTGGTTTGGTTTCTTTTTCTACTCGTAAGTCTTCTTCAACTGGTCTGGTTTTTTCACGTTCTGGTAACTCTTCTTCAACTGGTGTGATTTCTTTATATTCTGGTAACTCTTCTTCAATTAGTTTGATTACCTCTCCTTCAACTGGTTTGGTTTCTTTTTCTTCTGGTAACTCTTCTTCAACTGGTTTGATTACCTCTTCTTCAATTGGTTTGGTTTCTTTTTCTACTCGTAAGTCTTCTTCAACTGGTCTCATTTCTTCACGTTCTGGTAACTCTTCTTCTTTCTACTCGTAAGTCTTCTTCAACTGGTCTCATTTCTTCACGTTCTGGTAACTCTTCTTCAACTGGTGTGGTTTCTTCATGTTCTGGTAACTCTTCATCAACTGGTTTGATTACCTCTTCTCCAACCGGTTTGGTTTCTTTTTCTTCTGGTAACTCTTCTTCAACTGGTTTGATTACCTCTTCTTCAATTGGTTTGGTTTCTTCAACTGGTTTGGTTTCTTTTTCTTCTGGTAACTCTTCTTCAACTGGTTTGGTTTCTTCATGTTCTAATAACTCTTCTCCAACTGGTTTAGTTTCTTCATGTTCTGGTAACTCTTCTTCAACTGGTTTAGTTTCTTCATGTTCTGGTAACTCTTCAATTGATCTGGTTTCTTCATGTTCTGGTAACTCTTCAATTGATCTGGTTTCTTCATGTTCTGGTAACTCTTCTTCAACTGGTTTGGTTTCTTCATGTTCTGGTAACTCTTCAACTGGTTTGGTTTCTTCATGTTCTGACAACTCTTCTTTAACTGGTTTAATTTCTTTATGTTCTGTTAATTCTTTTTCAACTGGTTTGGTTTCTTTTCCTTCTGGTAACACTTCTTCAACTGGTTTGATTACCTCTTTTTCAACTAGTTTAGTTGCTTTTTCTCCTGGTAACTCTTCTTTAACTGGTTTCATTACCTCTTCTTCAACTGGTTTGCTTTCTTTATATTCTGGGAACTCTTCTTCGACTGGTTTGTTTATCCTCATACGGGGGATTGATTTCTAGAGAAGTTACTTGAAATGTTTTACTAGGATTGTTACCTTCATTACAAAGAACTGAGCCGGTTTCTATCTGGTCCTCTGAATCATCATTGATATTTTCTTTTTCTTCTTTGAGGTTGTCACTTTCTTCGTCTTCTTTTTCAATCAAAGGTGACCCAGTATTCGAGGAATTTGTCACACCCTGTATCTCCCGTGTATTGCATATAGAATTAGTGCAGTTTTTACTATTTATTTGCATATGGCTTACGTTTCCTTGAGACACAATCCCACAGTGTCTCTCGCTTTTTACTTCGGTTTGTATGGCTTCACTCCTCTTTTTCAATCAAAGGTGACCCAGTATTCGAGGAATTTGTCACACCCTGTATCTCCCGTGTATCGCATATAGAATTAGTGCAGTTTTCACTATTTATTTGCATATGGCTTACGTTTCCTTGAGACACAATCCCACAGTGTCTCTCGCTTTTTATTTCGGTTTGTATGGCTTCACTCAGTCGAATGCTATTTACATAGGTTTCTGTTAACCTATTTTGTTCATTGACATTTTGTCTCGTGGGGGAAGTGTGGTCTGTGATATCACTGCGAAACACATTCGAACTTTCCTGGAATTTTGATGATCGAGCTGAAATTTCCATGTTGTTATTTCTACTTTTTACTTCAAATACATTTTTTACTGAGGTAACAATTGGTTCTATATAGTCCAGTGACTCATGAGTAGCTCTCATATGTTCTAATGGAGAGTATCGCTCAAAAAGAGCTTTCTTTTGGTTTATATTCCCGAAATTCTCAGAAAATTTGGTACCCCCTTCAGTACTTTGTTTATTTGTTTCGTAGATATTTTTGATTTTTTGTACCAGGGGCTTTATATTTTTTAGAAAATCATTGTTATCTTCTTCTGCGGGAGTTAGTTCTTCAATTATTTTTTGTACAATTGGTTCTATGTTGTTCAGTGACTCATGATTAGCTCTTATACATATCAGTGGAGAATGCCGTTGTTCAAAAAGAGTTTTCTTTTGGTTTATATCTTCGGTATTCTCGGATACTTTTGCGACATCTTCAATGCTTTGTTTACTTTTTTCGTAGATATTTTTGATATCTTTGACTACGAGGTTTATGGTTTTTAGGGAATCGTGTTTTTCCACTTCTGAGGGAGTCAGTTGTTCAATTCTTTCTTGTACAATTGGTTCTATGTAGCGGAGTGAATCATGATTAGCTCTTATACATTCCAGTGGAATATGTCGTTCAAAAAGAGTTTTCTTTTGGTTTATATCTCCTATATTCTCAGATACTTTTGCGACATTTTCAATGCTTTGTTTATTTGTTTTGTAGATGTTCTTGATATCTTTGACAACGGTGTTTATATTTTTTAAGGAATCGTGTTTTTCCTCTTCTGTGTTAGTTAGTTGTTCTATTCTTTCTAGTACTATTGGTTCTATGTTGTCCAGTGAATCATGAGTAGCTTTCATACACTCCAGTGGAGAGTAACGCTCAAAAAGAGCTTTCTTTTGGTGTATGTTTCCGACATTCTCGGAAATTTTGGTACCCCTTTCAAGAATTTGTGTATTTGTTTCGTAAATGTTTTTGATTTCTTGGACCAGGGGCTTTATATTTTCTAGAGAAGCGTGATTATCCTCCTCTGAGTAAATTTTTTCTTCTTCAATGATTTCTGGTTTTCTAATGCTTGCTCCTATCACCAGACTGTTCATTATGGATTCTTTTTGATCAGTCAATCCATCTGGTACAGCTTCGTATGTATTTTTTATTGTTGAGACTAAAGGTTCAATACTTTCCAATGATTCATTTTTTCTTCTTCAATGATTTCTGGTTTTCTAATGCTTCCTCCTATCACCAGACTGTTCATTATGGACTCTTTTTGATCAGTCAATCCATCTGGTACAGCTTCGTATGTATTTTTTATTGTTGAGACTAAAGGTTCAATACTTTCCAATGATTCGTGGCGTTTGAACGGTTTATCTCTTTTCCCTCTCTTTTTGGTGCTGTCAGCCTCCTGAAGATTGTTTTCGAAAATGATTTTATTGTTTTTCACAATGGGTTCGATGTGTTCCAAAGATTTTGAGAAATGCAAAAGAGAGAAGAAAAGAATGTGAAAACGTCGCTAAAGGTGCAAGTATGTTTGTACCGAATCGGGAAGAAGAGAGGGAGAAGAAGAAGAAGAAGAAGAAGAAGAATAATGTGAAAACGTCGCTAAAGGTGCAAGTATGTTTGTACCGAATCGGGAAGAAGAGAGGGAGAAGAAGAAGAAGAAGAAGAAGAAGAAGAGAGAAGAAGAAGAAGAAGAAGAGCAAGGAAGAGATGAAGAAGAGAGCGGAGGAAAACAATTTATTTTTTTCGAGCTTTCACGATTTTCTGCAAGGAAGAGATGAAGAAGAGAGCGGAGGAAAACAATTTATTTTTTTCGAGCTTTCACGATTTTCTTTTGTCGAACAAATAAAGCATTCAGAAAAATATGTGAAGTAATCTCTCAATACGTGTTGTTTGTGTTGCTCCCCTTTTAACTTTATTTTGCATGCACGTGCATATTTAGATGAGTTGAAAATGGCAAAACAACCTAGATACCGCGTACCGAGTTAACATTGTACATGGGTAAATACTGACTGGTGTTCTGATGTACGAGAAAAAACACCGAGGGAAACACTTGAAACAATTGAGGCATTTTCTGAATCGACTTTTGTCGATAATGGCAAAATAAGAACTTATTGATGGCTGAAGGTGTCAGCTCCCTCTCTCTCTATTTCAAACGCCTCTACCATAGTCTAGATACCGAGTACCGAGTTAACATTGTACATGGGTAAATACTGACTGGAATTCTGATGTATGAGAAAAAACACAATCGACTTTTGTCGATAATGGCAAAATAAGAAGAACTTATTGGCTGAAGGTGTCAGCTCCCTCCCTCTCTATTTCAAACGCCTCTACCATTAAGGAGCGCTCCGCCCCGTCAAGTCAAGAAAGTTTGACCGCGCTACTAGAGATATGATCTAGTCAACCGGAAACCGACGAGAACGACCTTACTAAAGCGCCTAATTTGAAGAAAAGAAAAAAAAAACTTATTGGCGTGCTATTTTATCTACTAGCAAGAATAATTTTCGAACAATGACATACTTCGGTGGCCTCTACCTTACCTACTGTGTACTGTCTACTCCTTAACAATATCGTTTGAAAGATGGTGTGTACCATGATACAAAAGAGGGGGAGAGACAAGATAAATGTGTTTCTCAGACATTATGTCGTTCATTGTATTCGTACTGTCTACTCCTTAACAATATTGTTTGAAAGATGGTGTGTACCATGATACAAAAGAGGGGGAGAGACAAGATAAATGTGTTTCTCAGACATTATGTCGTTCATTGTATTCTAACTGAAATTTCAAGTCTGAAAGGAGTAGGTACAATTAAAGACGCGTATAATTCAAGTGTCTGTCAGGAAAATACAATGAAATTAAATTATAAAGTACGTAAAGCTACTTACTTACTTACTTAAAAGTTTCGTCTCATCTCCGCTACAGGCGAATTTCTCTTCCACATCCTTTTTGACACCAAGTTGTGTAATTGCTAAAGTTTCGTCTCATCTCCGCTACAGGCGAATTTCTCTTCCACATCCTTTTTGACACCAAGTTGTGTAATTGCTTTGGATTGATGAAGTAATTTCACTGCTGGGACTTGATATTTTCCAATGAGTTGATTGACTAAACCGCGTGGTATTTCTGCCTCGTTTAAACTTGTGGTTGATTTGGATCCTTCAGTGGTTCCTTCGAATCCTTGATCTAGAAATGCATGCACTTGTTTGAAGATTTTAGGTGATTTGCAGCGACTAGGGATTTCTTCTCTGGGATTCGTTCTAGTTTCATTCGATTTCGTTAATTTGAGTTTAATATCTTTTACAGAGTTTCCAGCTGTACTTTCGTTATTGATTATAGGTGTTACTTTTGTTCTTTTGTTTTCCAATACATCTTGATCTGTTTGACTCTCATATTTCTTTACTTCGTTTCCGATCTTACTGTCCTTTTGTTCAGGTGCGTCTTCTTTCACCTGATTGCATACTTTCGTTATTGATTATAGGTGTTACTTTTGTTCTTTTGTTTTCCAATACGTCTTGATCTGTTTGACTCTCATATTTCTTTACTTCGTTTCCGATCTTACTGTCCTTTTGTTCAGGTGCGTCTTCTTTCACCTGATTGCTTTTATTCACTTTCAAACTTGAGTTCTGTTCTTGCTCAATAGGTTGTACTTGTTCTTGTACAGGGTTGTCAAAAATGAGAAATTCTTTGACTTCTTCACCATCTTTTACTGTGGAGTATTTTTCTTCCAATTCTTCATGTATGGGTTCTTTCTCAGTTGTAGTTTCTTCATTTATTTGATTCTCCTCCGATTTCGTCTCATCATCTTTTTTACGTTCTTCATCTTTCATTAAACTTTCCGTTTGAGTTGAAATGGTATTTATTGTTTCCAAACAAGAACATTTACAGAGTTCGATTTTCATTGTGGAGTATTTTTCTTCCAATTCTTCATGTATGAGTTCTTTCTCAGTTGTAGTTTCTTCATTTATTTGATTCTCCTCCGATTTCGTCTCATCATCTTTTTTAGGTTCTTCATCTTTCATTAAACTTTCCGTTTGACGTGGAGTATTTTTCTTCCAATTCTTCATGTATGGGTTCTTTCTCAGCTGTAGTTTCTTCATTTATTTGATTCTCCTCCGATTTCGTCTCATCATCTTTTTTAGGTTCTTCATCTTTCATTAAACTTTCCGTTTGAGTTGAAATGGTATTTATTGTTTCCAAACAAGAACATTTACAGAGTTCGATTTTCATTTGGATAGTATTGCCAATATTTTCCTTGGGGCAGTTAACGGTTAACACTTTTCCGGTAAACAAGTCGGTGTTACTTATTTTGATATTTAAAAAATTGTCGTTATTGTTCTCCAAAACATTGGTGGGTTTTATAAGAAAAATAGAAAATCCTCCAGAATTCAAAGAAAAAACAGATAGGTCACTGCGAAAGTTTTTATCGTGAAGTTAGCTTTATGGGTTTTGGCAAGGAAGTTTTAGTCTCTGTGTTATCATGTTGTAAATTACATGAATAATTTTCGTCATTTAGGATATCCTCATTTTTATTCTCCTCGGCTGAACAACTCGATTTATTTATATCTGGAACCCTTTGTTCTAGATTTTTAATATTCTTTTCAACTTGGTCTCTGTGTTATCAGGTTGTAAATTACTTGAATAATTTTCGTCATTTAGGCTATCCTCATTTTTATTCTCCTCGGCTGAACAACTCGATTTATTTATATCTGGAACCCTTTGTTCATGGTCTCTGTGTTATCAGGTTGTAAATTATTTGAATAATTTTCGTCATTTAGGCTATCCTCATTTTTATTCTCCTCGGCTGAACAACTCGATTTATTTATATCTGGAACCCTTTGTTCTCTCGAATATATTCCGATAGTGGAAGCTTGGTTGGGGATGAATGGACGCTTTCTGTCCTTTACTTCTTGTAACTTGTAACCAATTTAGGTTTGATACAGGAAGAACTATAACTTAATACAGAGATCTGCTCGAAAATATTCCGATAGTGGAAGCTCGGTTGGGGACGAATGGACGCTTTCTGTCCTTTACTTCTTGTAACTTGTAACCAATTTAGGTTTGATAGAGGAAGAACTATAACTTAATACAGAGATCTCATCGTCTCAAAATCATCGAAGAGAGATGGAGGACAGAAAGGAAGAAAGCCCGCCGTTCCGAGAACGAACCCTATCTGTGTAGTACAACTTGAGTTCTGTTCTTGCTCAATAGGTTGTATTTGTTCTTGTACAGGGTTGTCAAAAATGAGAAATTCTTTGACTTCTTCATCATCAAGGGAGAGGAAACTCAAAAAATATTGTGCAGTACCTGGCCTAGCCCTGGTATTATCCTTTGACTTTTTTTCTTCTCTCTTTTCTTCTTTTTTTTTTATCTTTCAGCTTCAATAAACTTTAAATTAAATCAAAATCGTTGTTTCTCCTCTGCACCCCTTTCTTTATCAATCTCATTTTTCCACTCTTCGTCCATTTTTTCCATTCTTCCCCCTCGATTATCTAATATCTCTTTTTCCTCCTTCTTTTCGCCAAGGCCTTTTGTTATCATTAAGTTTCTTTTTTCTCCGTTATCTTATGTGGAACATCTCTAAAACTCATTAACTACGGAGTCTAGTAGGTTTCCTCATTTGATAGTGCTCTTCAAGAAATTTGAAATCTGGAACAGAAATGTCAAAATCATGGTTATTTGTGATGCAGGGTGATTAAAAGAAAATTTATGAAAATTTCTCGGACATCTTAAGGGCTTTTAAGACCTTTTTAGGGGAGAGGTCAACTTTGTACATAATACGATTTCCGAAAATACTGTTCTTTGAAGTGACGATGTCCCAAAGTTGATGAAAAAGGCTCATTTGCCCCAATTTCTGAAGGGGAAGTCTCTGGTTCGATCTCGTTAACCTTTTTTTTTTTCTTCACCAGTTTGCTCCCGATTCTGAAGGGTTCAACTCTGATTTCTCTTCCGATTTTGCAAAATTTCTGAAAATCTGAATTCGCTCCCAATTTTGCAGATATTGAGAAGAAATATACATATGTATTGGAATCGCTTTCTCCTATGCAATGCAACTTCCAGCACTTTCTCGTCATTCTAAAGAGCATTAGATTGAATAGTTGGCATTCTCACATACATAGTACGTAATGATGATTGATCTGGTAGAGTGGCCGAGTGGTTAAGGTGCTCGATATCGTACCTCGTACTAAAAAAATGATGATTATAATACTCGAGTATAACAAGCACAAAGTTCGTAGATATCAATGTTAATCTTCTCGAGAAAGTCGGGAAATATAGTCTGAACATTGGATTGGAAAAGCTGGAGGAAAACAATTAAGGAAAGAGGATTACGTACACATGCATTCCTTCACATACACAAACACCCATTCTTCCCCCTCGATTATCTAACATCTCTTTTTCTCCTTTTTTTCGCCAAGGCCTTTTGTTATCATTAAGTTTCTTTTTTCTCCGTTATCTTATGTGGAACATCTCTAAAACTCATTAACTACGGAGTTAATTTAGCGAAAATTCTAAGCTTTAAAGTTCGGACTATTACATTGTTTCAAGTTTTGCGTCCAAGTTTTTGCCGCCCGTCTTGGCTATGGCGTCTCAAATGCAGGCCCGGATTTGTTCTAAATCTTTTAGCTTTAAAGTTCGGACTACTACATTGTTTCAAGTTTTGCGTCCAAGTTTTTGCCGCCCGTCTTGGCTATGGCGTCTCAAATGCAGGCCCGGATTTGTTCTAAATCTTCTCATAGATTAAAATAATTTGAAATGGGCCTTTTTCCCACCCTGGTGCATACAAAGTGGTGCAACATTAAACTGCTCAGATAAAGGGACTGCATATCCTAAATCGATAGTCTAAAACTAAATCTAAATAAAGCACCGATATCTTCCTTCTCGCTTCGTCTGTCTTCCTTCTCTCTTCGATTTTGGGAAGCTAAGACGTGATACCGAAATTGGCAATTACCAGAATTTTTAAGGTGTGTCCACAACTCCCCACATTGTCCATGGCCGTCGATCGATGTGAATTTATTGCGAATCGATGTGGATCGACGGCTAGTCGACTATGTGTGGAGTTGTGGACACACCTTTTTAGATTACAAAAAAAAATCTACTCGTATTATTAAAATTTACAATCATTTTTCAGCGCGGTAGACTTCAAATCTGCCGTTTGCCGGTTTGAGTCTCTCACTTACCGGAGCAATGTGCAAGCGGCGCAGAATGGAACTTTGGCCGATGTGCAAGTCCGGATCAGGCCAATGCGATTCAATCCCGGGGTCCGGATCAAGGGATTGGCCGACTAGCCGGATAAGGCTCCCATTGGTCCAGGGGTCGGAAGATACGGTAGGTGATACGAGGCTCCTATTGGTCCAGGGGTCGGAGTGGTGGGGCGTTACGCATGCGCAGTTGCGTTGAATCCAGGTGCGTAGATTGCGTTTGACGCGGACGCGTTTATTGAATACTGTGGAGAAGATGGTTGTTCGATTCTCTTCAATCTTGAGCCGAACTCGCGTCAGATACTCGATGAGTTTCTCTTCAATTTGGCCACTCGTGAATTTGTTCTCGATAATTTCCGTCTTGGTGAAGACCTGGGAAAAGAAAGAAGACTTGTAAAAAAAGGGCTATTTTTTCTAAATAATCAGGGTGTTCTAATTGTAATATGTGTTCCTTATAATATATCAAAATACAATATGAGACCTTGGTTAGACTGCGGGGGAAAAGGACTTTTCAATCCTATCCCAGTTAGAAAAACAAGGTATATTCTATTCGATTCTAGGTCGCGGGTTTGATTCCCACCTGGGCAAACTTGACTCTAAGGCTCTTTCTCGGAACGGTTGGCTTTCTCCTATCCTGTCCTTCTCCTATTTGATTTCGGGATGATAAGACCGCCTTTCCGATGTACAGTTCTATCTATCTTACCTCTTAAAAGAAAGAAGAAGAAGAAGAAGAAGAAGAAGAAGAAGAAGAAGAAGAAGAAGAAGAAGAAGAAGAAGAAGAAGAACTTACCTCTTGAAAGAAAGAAAGAAAGAAAGAAGAAGAAGAAGAAGAAGAAGAAGAAGAAGAAGAAGAAGAAGAAGAAGAAGAAGAAGAAGAAAATTGGAAATTTCCTATCTAAAGTTTAGTGTAGAACACACACAGAGTCCTGGACTGCTTAAAAATTATGGGACTGAACCGCTGATAAACAAATTCTCTTAATGAGTCAATTAGGCAGAATTTACCATCATTTGAACCAAATTTCATCAATCAAAATCACCCACCAATCAAAATGCCTTCCAATTAAATTATCAGGTTCCTCTAATAAATTCCTATGCCTTAATTGCCTTCATGTCTTCTAATAAGGCTCGCCTGTCTTCCAATTAGGTTCGTTCTCTATTTTCGTTATTTTGTCTTTTTTTTTGTACCACCCTTCACCAAACCTTTCCTGTATTCTTTTTCCTCTAGTCCCTTCTTGTTTCCCCTACCTTTCTTATGATGTTCCCCCCCTTTCTATTTCTGTAATTTTGTCTTCCTGTGTACCACCATCTACCGTACTTTTCCCATGTCCTTTTTTTCCCCGTTTCTTCTTTTTTTTTCCCGTACCTTCACCGTCTTCTTTTCTCCCTGTAGTGGCCGGTTGATATTGGGAACTGAAATAGCCATTCGTTTCTTCTCAGTTTTGAAATGTAAAAGTTCTTACAATAAAATTATTACAATCAAAATGCCTTCCAATTTAATTATCAGGTTCCTCTAATAAATTCCTATGCCTTAATTGCCTTCATGCCTTCTAATAAGGCTCGCCTATCTTCCAATTAGGTTCGAGAACTTTTTGTTATTTTGTCTTTTTTTGTACCACCCTTCACCATACCTTTCCTGTATTCTTTTTCCTCTAGTCCCTTCTTGTTTCCCCTACCTTTCTTATGATCTTCCCCCCTTTCTATTTCTGGAATTTTGTCTTTCTGTGTACCACCATCTACTGTACTTTTCCCATGTTCTTTTTCCCCCGTAACTACCTTATTTTTTCCCTTACCTTTCTCGTGCTCTTTTTTCCCTCGTACCTTCCCTGTGTTCTTTCTTTTTCCCTTTCTATTTCTGTAATTTTGTCTCTCTGTGTACCACCATACTTTTCCCATTTTCTTTTTTCCCGTTTCTTCTTTTTTTCCCTTACCTTTCCCGTGCTTTTTCCCCCTTACCTATCTTCTTTTTTTCCCGTACCTTCACCGTCTTCTTTTCTCCCCCTTTCTATTTCTGCAGTTTTGTTTTTACCACCATAAAGTCTTTCGACACAACGACAGCTCTGACACAAATAAGCGACGTGGAAAGAAATGACAGAGGAAATAAGGCGAACGAAAATAAATACGAGTAAATAAAAATAGAACCCACCAAAGGTAGTGGGCCGAACTTTGGGGCCGTCTGAGCTTCGTCAAAAGAGTACATAGGATGCTGTCCAAAGTGAACTACATAACGTAGCGCGTAGTCTGCCTTTTATCCCAGAACGAATACTGTAATGCTTGTAATGAAATTACATTATAACATTACATTGTTAGGTAAAATGAAATATTTCGAATTAGTTTTTTTTAGTACAAAAGAAACTCAACAAAAAATTTAAAATACTCTTTTTTGTGTGTGTAGCAGAAAGAGTGTAAACAAAACCTTTTGTCTTTTACTCATTTACTTTCTTCTTTATTTTTCTCATTCTTCTTCTGCTCCTCTGCAACCTCTTCCTTTTCTTTCTCTTTGCTCTTCTTTCTTCACGTCTTCTTATTTTTCTTATCCTCTTCCTCCTCTTCCTTTTTTCTTTTCTTCCTTCGCGTATCCTTCTTCTTCTTCTTCTTCTTCTTACCCACCTCCTCCTCTCTTTACCGTTCTTTTCCCTTCTTAAACTCCTTCTCCTACTCCTTCTGCTCTTGCTTTTCTTATTATTTCACGTCTTCTTTTTCCTTATCCTCCTCTTTTCTTCCTCTCGCTCTTCTCCCTTCATGTTCCTTTTTCTTATCTTCCTCCTCTTCCATTTCTTTCTCTTGCTCTTCTTCCTTCACGTTTTCTTCTTTTTCTGATCTAATCTCCTACTCTTTCTCCGCTGTGGCCTGTAACACTCTAGGTCCTCCTAAGATGAAGAAACTAAATAGAAAGATAGATACCTAAAGAGTTAAAGAAAAGAGAGAATAGAAAGAATAAACCTAAGGAAAATTAATAAGGTGGTTGGCTGTTTTCTGGAAATGTCACTGAGTAGCTCGAAAACTTGGAGTCAACCCGATGACACTCCCAGCAACCAACTGACCTGGATTCGGACGCCACTAGTTTCAAAAGCTTGAGGGCTGGTGAAACTAGAAGCCATCTTTTCAACTCCCATTTCCCTCCCATTCGTCTGCTCCTGATTTTCTTCAATGATAATCTCATCTTTTGTTTCTCTGTGTGGAGAATTATTCAGGTCGCTGGTATTCGTAATTTGCAAATTATTCAAATCGCTATTACATCCAATATTATCCTCTGGATTTGGAGCGTGGATTCTAAAATAATCCTCTTTTCTTTCATTCTCATCTTGATTATCATAAATTTTTAAATTGTTTTTATTCAAATTAGCAATACAATGAAAATTAGTTTCTTTGATATGTAAATTTGTTTGTCGTTGTTCTACTTTTTCTTCCTCGTAAAACTTTTCTCTCTCGACACAATAATTGTCTTTTCCATTTTCTTTTCTTTCTACATCAGGCATTTTTCCTTTGTCGCTTTGATTACTCTGCAGTCTTATTGTATTATTCAAATTCCCTTTTATGTCTAGAGATGCTGATGACTCCTGTTTTGATTCATTCTCATCAATGTTTTGTTCATTAGGCATTTCTACTGCATTCAGTATTTCATTTTCATCCTGCATATCAAAATCTATGTCACAAGCTTCTTCTTCAGTGTCTGTTTTGCTGGTGTTGTTTTTAACTTCATGTTCAAGGCACGTAGAATTTAAGTGAATTTGAGTGTCTGGAATATGAGGATCAAATTTGTCATGTTGAGAGTTCAAGTTGGACTCATCACCAGAAAACTCGAGACTAATGGTGAGACTGTTAGGTAGCTTGGCTTGAAAATTTTGTTGTTTCGTTATCTCTGGAAGAGCAGCTATGACAGTGTCATTAGTCTGATCCTCGAGGCTGGTTGCATAATCATCCGTCATTTTTATGTCAGTAAATGAAAAGTTCATTGCGTAGAATTTAAGTGAATTTGAGTGTCTGGAATATGAGGATCAAGTTTGTCATGTTGAGAGTTCAAGTTGGACTCATCACCAGAAAACTCAAGACTAATGGTGAGACTGTTAGGTAGGTTGGCTTGAAAATTTTGTTGTTTCGTTATCTCTGGAACAGCAGCTATGACAGTGTCATTAGTCTGATCCTCGAGGCTGGTTGCATAATCATCCGTCATTTTTATGTCAGTAAATGAAAAGTTCATTGATTTTGATTCTCTCAAATGAACACTCGTTTCGTTGGATATCATGTCACCTCGCTTTTTAGAATTACCTCTTTGTTGAAACTTTTCTCTGGCTCTCTTAGCTCTTGAATTGTCAGAATATGTAGGTGTGACAGTGACTGGGCTCTCAGTAACAGATTTGTCATCATAGCCTTGGATCTTTTCATTTCCTTCAGAATCATGTCCATTGTCAGAGTGCACTGCTGTTGGCACTCATAGCCTTGGATCTTCTTATTTCCTTCAGAATCATGTCCATTGTCAGAGTGCACTGCTGTTGGCACCAATTTTTCCTTTACAATCTCAGGATTCTCATCTGTTTCATTATTCCCAAGTAAATTATTTTCCTCTTCTTGTTGCAACTCGAAATCAATTTCTTCCATATTTTCAGTAATAAGTTGGGCAATAGAACATGTAGGTGTGACAGTGACTGGGTTCTCAGTAACAGATTTGTCATCATAGCCTTGGATCTTTTCATTTCCTTCAGAATCATGTCCATTGTCAGAGTGCACTGCTGTTGGCACCAATTTTTCCTTTACAATCTCAGGATTCCCATCTGTTGTATTATTCCCAAGTAAATTATTTTCCTCTTCTTGTTGCAACTCGAAATCAATTTCTTCCATATTTTCAGTAATAAGTTGGGCAATAGAATCGTATTTCTTACTCAACTTAGCATACATAAGCGTAAAATATTCATTGATCAAATAAATATCATCACCTTTGAATTCTTTCTTGTTTTGAACGTTCTTCTTTCTCAAAGCTTCCAGATCTTGATCGTATTTTTCAATCAGGTTCATTTTCTTTCTCAAGTCGCTTAGTATGTCTAGTAGTTCGGTTGTGTTTAATGTTTTGATGACATAGTCCAGTTTGCTCATCACCTTTGAATTCTTTCTTGTCTTGAACGTTCTTTCTCAAAGCTTCCAGATCTTGATCGTATTGTTCAATCAGGTTCATTTTCTTTCTCAAGTCGCTTAGTATGTCTAGTAGTTCGGTTGTGTTTAATGTTTTGATGACATAGTCCAGTTTGGTGACAATTTGAAACAGTTCTTGATTGTTGATGATGAGCTTTTTGTACCGCTTCATGTTCGAATTGGAATAGGTCAAGTTTCGACCTCTGTTCCTGCCTCGCCGATGGCTATGATGAATATCGAACGAGTTGAATAGTGTGAGAATTGGATTTATGTTTATGTTTTTGAGAATATCTTCACTTTGTTCTGTTGCATTGGAGTCCATCGAGTCGTATTCGTAAAATTTCGACACCGTGCGTTCATGTTTGAAATTCTTTCTCTGATATATTCTCTGTTCTCCTTTGACATCTTCTGTTGGTGTTGGAGTGTTTCTGTCATATGAAACATCAGTTTTGTTGAATTCTCTATCATAGTTTTCACTTGGAGGTTCTTTGTTAGCCTCCAATGTTTCTTCATATTCCGAATAAATTCTCTGACTTTTCAGCCGAAACAGACTGGGTAAGGTACTCATTTTCCGTTTTATAGATCTCTTTCGTTTGCCTGGGAGGTCTATCCACTCGTTTTGTCCGTCTTCAGTAGTATTCGCTGTTTGGTCTAAACTTCCTTCAATGCTGACTGGTTTGATATTTTTGTCAGCTATAATCGGATTATCTTCTATGTTCAATAGAAATGGAGATCCAGGGATGTTGTAGCCATAGTAGGTGATTCTGATCTCATACTTCCCTGAAAAATAAGGAACATAAAAACAAGGAAAATACATAATATAGTAAAAAGAACTTTTACTACAATGTCAATCAAATGGACATAATCTCAAGGGCTCTTGTGCTAAGGATGTTTTAAGACAGTCTTTTTTCTGCCAATACACTATCTGATTTGCTTTCTTTATGTTCTGGTAACTCTTCTTCAACTGGTTTGGTTTCTTCATGTTCTAGTAACTCTTCTTCAACGGTTTCTTTATGCCGTATCAACAAGTTGATTACTAATGTTGACACTTACCTTTTTTCCTGCACACATATGTCACTTTAACATACTCGTTATTGGATCGATACTGAATGACAACATCATTGTTGACATTTCTCTCATGAAACAGTTCTGTATCAACAAGTTGATTGCTAATGTTGACAAAGTTGTAGCAACTTTCGTTGTTGATCTCGATGATGATGTTGTTCAACTCGGTGGTCAGTTCTGGTAACTCTTCTTCAACTGGTTTGGTTTCTTCATGTTCTGATAACTCTTCTTCAACTGGTTTGGTTTCTTTATGTTCTGGTAACTCTTCTTCAACTGGTTTGATTACCTCTTCTTCATTTAGTTTGATTTCTTCATGTTCTGGTAACACTTCGACTGGTTTGGTTTCTTTATGTGTTGGCAACTCTTCTTCAACTGGTTTGGTTTCTTTATGTTCTGTTTCTTTATGTTCTGGTAACTCTTCTTCAACTGGTTTGGTTTCTTCATGTTCTGATAACTCTTCTTCAACTTGTTTGGTTTCTTTATGTTCTGGTAACTCTTCTTCAACTGGTTTGAATACCTCTTCTTCATTTAGTTTGATTTCTTCATGTTTTGGTAACTCTTTTCCGTCTGGTTCGCTTTCCTTTGGTTCTTCTCTTTCGTCTCCTTCATTTAGTTTGATTTCTTCATGTTTTGGTAACTCTTTTCCGTCTGGTTCGCTTTCCTTTGGTTCTTCTCTTTCGTCTTCTTTGTCCGTAACTCTTTTCCGTCTGGTTCGCTTTCCTTTTGTTCTTCTCTTTCGTCTTCTTTGTCTTGCGTTTCCTGTATTTCTCGATGTTGGGCCATTTCTTCTTTGTATATTATTTGCAATATCTCTGTTTGTTCTGTGTTCATTGTTTTCTGTATGTCTATTTTTTGTGGGCTAACTTTTTTCCGTCTGGTTCGCTTTCCTTTGGTTCTTCTCTTTCGTCTTCTTTGTCTTGCGTTTCCTGTATTTCTTGATGTTGGGCCATTTCTTCTTTGTATATTATTTGCAATATCTCTGTTTGTTCTGTGTTCATTGTTTTCTGTATGTCTATTTTTTGTGGTGCTTTATCTTCCCGGCATATTTGTTCATGAAATTCCGTTATGTTTGTTAGTTCATTTTCATTTTGTTTCAACTTGTTAACAGAATCCGTTTCTATACTTTTGTTAATAAAACTCTGTACATTGCAAGAAACATTCGATTTTTGCGTCCTCAAAGTGTCGGCGAAAAAGCTCAAATTTTCAAGCGACTCAAAATCGGTCGAAGATGAATAACTTAGCTTGAAATCTTCTGAGTGATCAGCGACATAAGTGTCCTGGTGGTTTTGAATTGTCATAAACTCACTTTTGTCCACCACATAGGGAATTGATTTGAGTTCATTTTTGGCATTTGTATCAGTGTCTGGACGTTCCGTACTGATACCATCTTGTGGAATCATTTGATGTTCATAACTGAGGCATTCTTCGGTCTTCTCGGAAATTAGTAAGGCATCCATCTTGTGGAATCATTTGATGTTCATAACTGAGGCATTCTTCGGTCTTCTCGAAAATTAGTAAGGCATTTTCAAAGGGTTCAACATCGTTAGCTTCGTTTCGTTGATTCTGTTGTAGATCGTTGTTATTTGTTGGTTCATATTGGTCTTCATTTGTGACAGTATCATGTTCTTTCGCTTTCGAATCACCTGAAATTTCAAAAGAAAACTCAATCAGACATTCAAAGCTCCCCATTGAAATTCATCGCGCTAGTTTTTCTACGTATCATCTTGTGGAATCATTTGATGTTCATAACTGAGGCATTCTTCGGTCTTCTCGGAAATTAGTAAGGCATTTTCAAAGGGTTCAACATCGTTAGCTTCGTTTCGTTGATTCTGTTGTAGATCGTTGTTATTTGTTGGATCATATTGGTCTTCATTTGTGACAGTATCATGTTCTTTCCCTTTCGAATCACCTGAAATTTCAAAAGAAAACTCAATCAGACATTCAAAGCTCCCCATTGAAATTCATCGCGCTAGTTTTTCTACGTAAGCAATTCAACATTATCATCTTTTTCTGCGGAAATTTCAACTGCATTTTGTATTTCTTGTGGTAACTCAACTGCATCCTGTATTTCTTGAGGTAAATCGGTTTTGATTTCATCTTGTTCTGGTAACTCTTCTTCAGCTGGTTTGATTACTTCTTCTTCAATTGGTTTGGTTTCTTCATGTTCTGGTAACTCTTCTTCAACTAGTTTGGTTATTAGCTTCGTTTCGTTGATTCTGTTGTAGATCGTTGTTATTTGTTGGATCATATTGGTCTTCATTTGTGACAGTATCATGTTCTTTCCAAAAAATAAGGAACATAAAAACAAGGAAAATACATAATATAGTAAAAAGAACTTTTACTACAATGTCAATCAGATGGACATAATCTCAAGGGCTCTTGTGCTAAGGATGTTTTAAGACGGTCTTTTTTCTGCCAATACACTATCTTTCTTCAGTTCGGTATCAACAAGTTGATTACTAATGTTGACACTTACCTTTTTTCCTGCACACATATGCCACTTTGACATACTCGTTGTTGGATCGATACTGAATGACAACATCATTGTTGACATTTCTCTCATGAAACAGTTCGGTATCAACAAGTTGATTACTAATGTTGACACCACTCACCTTTCTTCCTGCACACATATGTCACTTTGACATACTCGTTGTTGGATCGATACTGAATGACAACATCATTGTTGACATTTCTCTCATGGAACAGTTCGGTATCAACAAGTTGATTACTAATGTTGACACTTACCTTTCTTCCTGCACACATATGTCACTTTGACATACTCGTTGTTGGATCGATACTGAATGACAACATCATTGTTGACATTTCTCTCATGGAACAGTTCGGTATCAACAAGTTGATTGCTAATGTTGACAAAGTTGTAGCAACTTTCGTTGTTGATCTCGATGATGATGTTGTTCAACTCGGTGGTCAGGTCTTTGCAGTAGATGTAGAAGGTGTTTTTGCCGTCCACTCTGCCGTACATGAGGCCCATGCCGCGGGCGATGAAGTCACGGGACCGCCGATTGTTGATGGAGACGGGTTCGGTGTCTGGCGGTTTGCCGGAGTTGGCGTCTCGTTGGGTTGTTTGGGTGGCGGCGGGGGTGAGGGTTTCGCTCCGTTCGTCACGTTGAGTGTCCATGGTGGAGTTTGCGGTTTTGAAGTCTGCAAATAGAATAGAATATACCCTGCCTTATAGTAAAAAGAACTTTTACTACAATGTCAATCAAATGGACATAATCTCAAGGGCTCTTGTGCTAAGGATGTTTTAAGACAGTCTTTTTTTCTGCCAATACACTATCTTTCTTCAGTTTGGTATCAACAAGTTGATTACTAATGTTGACACTTACCTTTTTTCCTGCACACATATTTCACTTTGACATACTCGTTATTGGATCGATACTGAATGACAACATCATTGTTGACATTTCTCTCATGAAACAGTTCGGTATCAACAAGTTGATTACTAATGTTGACACTCACCTTTTTTCCTGCACACATATGTCACTTTGACATACTCGTTATTGGATCGATACTGAATGACAACATCATTGTTGACATTTCTCTCATGAAACAGTTCGGTATCAACAAGTTGATTACTAATGTTGACACTTACCTTTTTTCCTGCACACATATGTCACTTTGACATACTCGTTGTTGGATCGATACTGAATGACAACATCATTGTTGACATTTCTCTCATGAAACAGTTCGGTATCAACAAGTTGATTACTAATGTTGACACTTACCTTTTTTCCTGCACACATATGTCACTTTGACATACTCGTTGTTGGATCGATACTGAATGACAACATCATTGTTGACATTTCTCTCATGAAACAGTTCGGTATCAACAAGTTGATTACTAATGTTGACACTTACCTTTTTTCCTGCACACATATGTCACTTTGACATACTCGTTGTTGGATCGATACTGAATGACAACATCATTGTTGACATTTCTCTCATGAAACAGTTCGGTATCAACAAGTTGATTACTAATGTTGACACTTACCTTTTTTCCTGCACACATATGTCACTTTGACATACTCGTTGTTGGATCGATACTGAATGACAACATCATTGTTGACATTTCTCTCATGAAACAGTTCGGTATCAACAAGTTGATTACTAATGTTGACACTTACCTTTTTTCCTGCACACATATGTCACTTTGACATACTCGTTGTTGGATCGATACTGAATGACAACATCATTGTTGACATTTCTCTCATGAAACAGTTCGGTATCAACAAGTTGATTACTAATGTTGACACTTACCTTTTTTCCTGCACACATATGTCACTTTGACATACTCGTTGTTGGATCGATACTGAATGACAACATCATTGTTGACATTTCTCTCATGAAACAGTTCGGTATCAACAAGTTGATTACTAATGTTGACACTTACCTTTTTTCCTGCACACATATGTCACTTTGACATACTCGTTGTTGGATCGATACTGAATGACAACATCATTGTTGACATTTCTCTCATGAAACAGTTCGGTATCAACAAGTTGATTACTAATGTTGACACTTACCTTTTTTCCTGCACACATATGTCACTTTGACATACTCGTTGTTGGATCGATACTGAATGACAACATCATTGTTGACATTTCTCTCATGAAACAGTTCGGTATCAACAAGTTGATTACTAATGTTGACACTTACCTTTTTTCCTGCACACATATGTCACTTTGACATACTCGTTGTTGGATCGATACTGAATGACAACATCATTGTTGACATTTCTCTCATGAAACAGTTCGGTATCAACAAGTTGATTACTAATGTTGACACTTACCTTTTTTCCTGCACACATATGTCACTTTGACATACTCGTTGTTGGATCGATACTGAATGACAACATCATTGTTGACATTTCTCTCATGAAACAGTTCGGTATCAACAAGTTGATTACTAATGTTGACACTTACCTTTTTTCCTGCACACATATGTCACTTTGACATACTCGTTGTTGGATCGATACTGAATGACAACATCATTGTTGACATTTCTCTCATGAAACAGTTCGGTATCAACAAGTTGATTACTAATGTTGACACTTACCTTTTTTCCTGCACACATATGTCACTTTGACATACTCGTTGTTGGATCGATACTGAATGACAACATCATTGTTGACATTTCTCTCATGAAACAGTTCGGTATCAACAAGTTGATTACTAATGTTGACACTTACCTTTTTTCCTGCACACATATGTCACTTTGACATACTCGTTGTTGGATCGATACTGAATGACAACATCATTGTTGACATTTCTCTCATGAAACAGTTCGGTATCAACAAGTTGATTACTAATGTTGACACTTACCTTTTTTCCTGCACACATATGTCACTTTGACATACTCGTTGTTGGATCGATACTGAATGACAACATCATTGTTGACATTTCTCTCATGAAACAGTTCGGTATCAACAAGTTGATTACTAATGTTGACACTTACCTTTTTTCCTGCACACATATGTCACTTTGACATACTCGTTGTTGGATCGATACTGAATGACAACATCATTGTTGACATTTCTCTCATGAAACAGTTCGGTATCAACAAGTTGATTACTAATGTTCCAATCAAAATACCTTCCAATTTAATTATCAGGCTCCTCTAATAAATTCCTATGCCTTAATTGCCTTCATGTCTTCTAATAAGGCTCGCCTGTCTTCCAATTAGGTTCGTTCTCTATTTTTGTTCTTTTGTCTTTTTTTGTACCACCCTTCACCATACCTTTCCTCTATTCTTTTTTCTCTAGTCCCTTCTTGTTTCCCCTACCTTTCTTATGATCTTCCCCCCTTTCTATTTCTGTAATTTTGTCTTTCTGTGTACCACCATGTACCGTACTTTTCCCGTTCTTTTTCCCCCGTAACTACCTTTTTTTTCCCTTACCTTTCTCGTGCTCTTTTTTCCCTCGTACATTCCCTGTGTTCTTCCTTTTTCCCTTTCTATTTCTGTAATTTTGTCTCTCTGTGTACCACCATCTACCGTACTTTTCCCATGTTCTTTTCCCCCGTTTCTTCTTTTTTTCCCCTTACCTTTCCCGTGCTTTTTCCCCTTACCTATCTTCTTTTTTTCCCCCGTACCTTCACCGTCTTCTTTTCTCCCCCTTTCTATTTCTGCAGTTTTGTTTTTACCACCATAAAGTCTTTCGACACACCGACAGCTCTGACACAAATAAGCGACGTGGAAAGAAATGACAGAGGAAATAAGGCGAACGAAAATAAATACGAGTAAATAAAAATAGAAAGAAAAATCCCGTCCTCTTATTCCTTTGTCTTTTACTCATTTACTTTCTTCTTTATTTTTCTCATTCTTCTTCTGCTCCTCTGCAACCTCTTCCTTTTCTATATTTGCTCTCTTTGCTCTTCTTTCTTCACGTCTTCTTATTTTTCGTATCCTCCTCCTCCTCTTCCTTTTTTCTTTTCTTCCTTCGCGTATCCTTCTTCTTCTTCTTCTTACCCACCTCCTCCTCTCTCTACCGTTCTTTTCCCTTCTTAAACTCCTTCTCCTACTCCTTCTGCTCTTGCTTCCTTTTTTTTCTTTTCTTCCTTCGCGTATCCTTCTTCTTCTTCTTCTTCTTCTTCTTCTTCTTACCCACCTCCTCCTCTCTCTACCGTTCTTTTCCCTTCTTAAACTCCTTCTCCTACTCCTTCTGCTCTTGCTCTTCTTATTATTTCACGTCTTCTTTTTTCCTTATCCTCCTCTTTTCTTCCTCTCGCTCTTCTCCCTTCATGTTCCTTTTTCTTATCTTCCTCCTCTTCCATTTCTTTCTCTTGCTCTTCTTCCTTCACGTTTTCTTCTTTTTCTGATCTAACCTCCTACTCTTTCTCCCCTGCGGCCATTCTTTTCCCTTCTTATTTTTCTCCTTCTACTCTTTCTCTTTCTCCTCCTCTTGCTCTTTTTCTTTCATCTCCCTTTTCTTTTTCTCAACCTGCTGTCTGCCACCAATCTTTACTATTCCTCCAGCTTCTTAATCTTTATCTTCTTCCTCTCCTCCTCCTCCTCCCTGTTTCTTTTTCTTCTTCTTTTCCTTCTCCTCCTTCGCTCCTAGCATTCTTTTCCTCCTCTTGGTCTTCTTCCTTCGTCTCGTTCTTCTCATTCTCTTTTGCGTTCGTTCTACTTTTGTGCCTTCTCCTTCTGCTTCTTCTCCTTTTCTTCAGCCTCTTCCTTGTTATCCTTTCTCATTCCGATGAACCAAAGGGAAACTACTCAGATAGTTTTTTTTTCTTTTCCTATACGAAGGATTTTCCTGGAGGGTCCAGAAAACAGGAAGGGAGGAAGAGATGAGGAGAGGTAAGAAAAATAGAAAATCCTCCAGAATTCAAAGAAAAAACAGATAGGTCACTGCGAAAGTTTTTATCGTGAAGTTAGCTTTGTTATTGTTTTCTGCTTCCTCGAATATATTCCGATAGTGGAAGCTCGGTTGGAGACGGATGGACGCTTCCTGTCCTTGACTTCTTGTAACTTGTAACCAATTTAGGTTTGATAGAGGAGGAACTATAACTTAATACTCGTACAGAGATCTTATCGTCTCAAAATCATCGAAGAGAGATGGAGGACAAAACAGAAGAAAGTCCGCCGTTCCGAGAACGAACCCTTTCTGTTTAGTATAAATTTCACCCCGGGCAGTAATCAAACCTGCGACCTAGCGCTTACAAGATAAAGTTTGTACCGTACAAAATTCGAATCCGTGATCAATCTGAGTTCAAACCTGAAGTTTTTAATTCACAATATTAAGCAACCTTTTTGGTTGATTTTATTTTTTATTTTTTTTTTTTATTTTTTTTTGGGAAATTTTAATCTATCAGAAATCAGTTCAACTAAGTTTAAAATCAGATTGTGGTCCATATATGGTACAAGTTTTATCTCGTCGATTTATCCTTTAGTTCGTCTGTCTGTCTGTCTGTCTGTCTGTCTGTCTGTCTGTCTGTCTGTCTGTCTTCTTGTTTGTTTGATTCGTCTTCAGGTCTTCACTCTCGAACGGTAGGCAAAAAGATAAGTTTCTTCAGAGGGAGAGGAAACTCAAAAAATATTGTGCAGTACCTGGCCTAACCCTGGTATTATCCTTTACGTTTTTTCTTCTCTCTTTTTTTCTTTTTTTTATCTTTCAGCTTCAATAAACTTTAAATTAAATCAAAATCGTTGTTTCTCCTCTGCACCCCTTTTCTTTATCAATCTCATTTTTCCACTCTTCGTCCATTTTTAGTCCGTCCTTCCTTTATTATTACAATAGTAATAAAAAGGTATAAGGGACGGACTATTGTATTCGCTTCGGTGTCGAAGATGGTTTGGGAGCGATTTGAGACTTTTTTTTGTAGGCTTTATAGAAGGAACTGCAGCTACAGAGGTGCTATCGTCCCAGAACGAAACTTGTCTGTTTAGGAAAAAGTTCCCACTTGGCGGGAATTGAACCTGCAACCTACCGTTTAGAAACTCTAACTAGGCTGGCTAGAGATTCTTTAAAAGGAATACTTATTAACTTTGGAAACCCAACCTGCGCCAAGGGTATTTAAATTTTCAAGATCTTGATTGTTCTAGGCTAGGGACCAAGCGTTTTTCCTGGTAATACTGTAGGCAATACACACTACGGTCACATTTTTGTAATACACACTACGGTCCCCTGACCTTTACCTTTTGAATGGCTAGGAATTTTATATTCTGATCGATCCTAGGATTAGAAAAAGGCATATGGCCCATACCCCATACCCATACAGTGGTGCCATTAAAAACCTGGCTCGACCTCGGGAAGTGCCACTTTTTGGATAAAAGTAACCATCTTTCGAGAAATTCAAATGTGAACACACATGTTTTCTGTCAGTTTTGAAGTCTGGTAAGGATGGTCCTTACACTCATCACTACACCCAAGACCCGAAAAACTTTTTGGATAAAAGTAACCATCTTTCGAGAAATTCAAATGTGAACACACATGTTTTCTGTCAGTTTTGAAGTCTGGTAAGGATGGTCCTCCTACTCTTTCTCCCCTGCGGCCATTCTTTTCCCTTCTTATTTTTCTCCTTCTCCTACTCCTTCTGCTCTTTCTCCTCTTCTTGCTCTTTTTCTTTCATCTCCCTTTTCTTTTTCTCAACCTGCTGTATGCCACCAATCTTTACTATTCCTCCATCTTCTTAATCTTTATCTTCTTCTCCTCCTCCTCCTCCTCCCTGTTTCTTTTTCTTTTTCTTCTTCTTTTCCTTCTCTCCTAGCATTCTTTTCCTCCTCTTGGTCTTCTTCCTTCGTCTCGTTCTTCTCATTCGTTCTACTTTTGTGCCTTCTCCTTCTGCTTCTTCTCCTTTTCTTCAGCCTCTTCCTTGTTATCCTTCTCATTCCGATGAACCAAAGGGAAAATACTCGGATAGTTTTTTTTTTTTCTTTTCCTATACGAAGGATTTTCCTGGAGGGTCCAGAAAACAGGAAGGGAGGAAGAGATGGGGAGAGGTAAGAAAAATCTACACTCACTACACCCAAAACCCGAAAAATGATAAGGAAAAAAGATAAAGGAACAACAAATGATAACGCTAGATAAAGATAAAGAGAAAGGATTAAGGAAAAACGGGGTAGAAAAAGGATAATAGGAATAGACTTTTCTTTTACTCACTTTCTTCCCCTCCTCCTCCTCCCGCTCCTTCTCCCTTTTTCTTTTGCTTTTCCTCCCCCTCCTCCTTTCCTACATAGCTTTCCTTACTTGGTCTTCTTCCTTCGTCTCGTTCTTCTCATTCTCTTTTGCGTTCGTTCTACTTTTGTGCCTTCCCCTTCTGCTTCTTCTCCTTTTCTTCAGCCTCTTCCTTCTTATCCTTCTCATTCCGATGAATCAAAGGAAAAATACTCGGATAGTTTTTTTTTTCTTTTCCTATACGAAGGATTTTCCTGGAGGGTCCAGAAAACAGGAAGGGAGGAAGAGATGGGGAGAGGTAAGAAAAATGGCCATTCTTTTCCCTTCTTATTTTTCTCCTTCTACTCCTACTGCTCTTTCTCTTTCTCCTCTTCTTGCTCTTTTTCTTTCATCTCCCTTTTCTCTTTCTCAGCCTCTTTCTTCTCATTATTCCCTGTCGGTCTGCCACCAATCTTTACTATTCCTCCATCTTCTTGTACTTTTCTTTTACTCACTTTCTTCCCCTCCTCCTCCCGCTCCTTCTCTCTTTTTCTTCTGCTTTTCCTCCCCCTCCTCCTTTCCTACAAAGCTTTCCTTACTTGGTCTTCTTCCTTCGTCTCGTTCTTCTCATTCTCTTTTGCGTTCGTTCTACTTTTGTGCCTTCTCCTTCTGCTTCTTCTCCTTTTCTTCAGCCTCTTCCTTGTTATCTTTCTCATTCCGATGAACCAAAGGGAAAATACTCAGATAGTTTTTTTTTCTTTTCCTATACGAAGGATTTTCCTGGAGGGTCCAGAAAACCGGAAGGGAGGAAGAGATGGGGAGAGGTAAGAAAAATAGAAAATCCTCCAGAATTCAAAGAAAAAAAAACAGATAGGTCACTGCGAAAGTTTTTATCGTGAAGTTAGCTTTGTTATTGTTTTCTGCTCACTCGAAAATATTCCGATAGTGAAAGCTCGGTTGGGGACGAATGGACGCTTTCTGTCCTTTACTTCTTGTAACTTGTAACCAATTTAGGTTTGATACAGGAAGAACTATAACTTAATACAGAGATCTTAAGGTTGGAAGGGAAGAGAAGAGGATGCGAGAGAAAGCAATTTGTTGTCGCTTTTGCCGTGGAAGTTAATAAAGCTGATTTCTTAACACTCCAAAATGTCAAAAACAACAGAGATCTTATCGTCTCAAAATCATCGAAGAGAGATGGAGGACAGAACAGAAGAAAGTCCGCCGTTCCGAGAACGAACCCTATCTGTTTAGTTTAAATTTCACCCCGGGCAGTAATCGAATCTGCGACCTAGTGCTTACAAGATAAAGTTTGTACCGTACAAAACTCGAATCCGCGATCAAAATGAGTTCAAACCTGAAGTTTTTAATTATTATAATACTAAGCAACCTTTTTGGTTGATTTTATTATTATTATTATTATTATTATTATTATGAAGGATGGAAAGGAAGAGGAGAGGATGCGAGAGAAAGCAATTTGTTGTCGCTTTTGCCGTGGAAGTTAATAAAGCTGATTTCTTAACACTCCAAAATGTCAAAAACAAAGAAGGCAATACCCCCGTCATTCAAACTTTCATGGTGGATTTTACCAATGAGAGATTTCACTAATGGGATAATTTTTAACCACCCAAAAAGAAGTTTTTAATGGTCCAAACAGGAGTTTTCAAAAACTCCTTTTTGGATCATTAAAAAAAAATCTTCCATTAGTGAAATCTCTCATTAAGTCATTGGTGAAACCCACACCATCACAGTTGTACTGTGACGTTAAATGAGAGAGAACGAATACAGAATGAGAGAGATGGAGTGTGTGCGAAAAAGGGAAAGGGATGGAGTGAGTGCAAAAGAGAGAGAAATATGGAGAGAGGGAGAGAAGAGAAAGAGGGATTTCATTTTCTCATTTCGGGGACGTATGTCTGTGCAGAAGGGAAGTAGAGAGAACGAATACAGAATGAGAGAGATGGAGTGTGTGCGAAAAAGGGAAAGGGATGGAGTGAGTGCAAGAGAGAGAGAGAGAGAAATATGGAGAGAGGGAGAGAAGAGAAAGAGGGATTTCATTTTCTCATTTCGGGGACGTATGTCTGTGCAGAAGGGAAGTGTATGTTTTCTCCGGGACTTTTTGAAGTTTTCTCCCATTTTCCGCTTGTGTGTGTTTGTCCCTTCCATTTTTTCCCCCTTTTTTGGTATGTATTGTGTGAATGTGTGTTTGTTCTTCACTTTTCTATTGTCCAAGTTGGAAAATCTTTGTTTCTGATTTTCTATGTACCTTTTTTTTCTAGGCCGAGCTTTTTCAGTCACTTTTGCCGGGCTTAAATAATGGGGAAAAGGTCGTCTCGTTCTGTTTTTAGAGGTAAATTGATTGGTGAATAGGTGTCAGGTGTTGTGATCTATCGCGTCTAAAGCTAAAACGCTAGGATCCTAAAAAGTCTAAAACATGAAAAGAAACTTTTACATTTACTTACCAGCTACAAAGCATTCAACGAGATTTTGAAGAAAATATCTGGTCCACTCGAGAAATCCTAGAAGTCTTTCCAAAACCAAGCTCATCACTTAGACCCTGTAAGGGCTAAGGCCATCTTGTCCAGACCAAAATGAAACTTTAAGAATGAGTCCATTGGGATCATCCTAGTGAATATCTTATCTTCAATTCCTGAGTTGACTTAAGTTCTATGGATTCAACTCCCGAGTTGACTTAAGTTACTCGTATATTTAGGTTGTTTTAATATTCAAATAATTTTGTAATTATTCATGTTTTAGAAACTTCTTCTCTTATCCAATTCGACATGGATTGTACAAGAAGTTGTTTCAATTTTTAATCGATTGGTGATTTGCAAAATTGTTTATCTTCAAAAACGATTTCCAAAATCATGATTTATTTCAGTAGGTTTCCTCATTTGATAGTGCTCTTCAAGAAATTTGAAATCTGGAACAGAAATGTCAAAATCATGGTTATTTTTGATGCAGGGTGATTAAAAGAAAATTTATGAAAATTTCTCGTACATTTTAAGGGCTTTTAAGACCTTTTTAGGGGAGAGGTCAACTTTGTACATAATACGTTTTCAGAAAATACTAATCTTTGAAGTGACGATGTCCCAAAGTTGATGAAAGAGGCTCATTTGCCCCAATTTCTTAAGGGGAAGTCTCTGGTTCAATCTCGTGAACCTTTTTTTTCTTCACCAGTTTGCTCCCGATTCTGAAGGGTTCAACTCTGATTTCTCTTCCGATTTTGCAAAATTTCTGAAAATCTGAATTCGCTCCCAATTTTGCAGATATTCAGAAGAAATATATGTATTGGAATCGCTTTCTCCTATGCAATGCAACTTCCAGCACTTTCTCGTCATTCTAAAGTGCATTAGATTGAATAGTTGGCATTCTCACATACATAGTACGTAATGATGATTATAATACTCGAGTATAACAAGCACAAAGTTCGTGGATATCAATGTTAATCTTCTCGAGAAAGTCGGGAAATACAGTCTGAACATTGGATTGGAAAAGCTGGAGGAAAACAATTAAGGAAAGAGGATTACGTACACATGCATTCCTTCACATACACAAACACATACAGGGTAGAAACCGTGAAACCAGTCCATTAGGTGAAATATTATTTGACAATGCTGGTGACCTTGGGCCAGCCATTCATTATCAGGTATACCTGACACCTGATGAGCACACACACTATCAGGTAGACCTGACAGGTACGGCTGAAAAAAAACTGTTTGCCAGGTCTACCTGATACCTGATGAGCACACACAGTATCAGGTAGACCTGACGCGGGAGAAAAAGGACACAGAAGGCAGAAGGAAAGGGATGAAATAAGGGGAAGGGGGGAGAGGACAGGATGAGGAAACATGGGAAGGAGAGGAAAAGAGGGAGAAAGGAAGGCTACACAGTATAAGAATGAGAGAGAAAGAAGACAGAAAGAGGAAAAATCTGGTGTGGACATCACACGACTTTCCTTATCCTACTGAATGATGCTTATTTGGGTGTTCTCCTTACCTAACTTTTACAATATCTCTAACCGTATAGTCGGTATAGCTGAAAACCGCCAAAAAGCGGTCAAAATACCGCCGACCGCAGCACCTATCTCAATTAAACGTTTTGTGTTACATCCTTGTCACATTTGTGAACTACATACCAAATTTCAAGTTTCTAGCTCATACCGTTCCCAATATATTGTTAAATTACACCGAAAACCGCCAAAAAGCGGTAAAATGCCGCCAACCGTTTATCAAAAGTTTCGTGTCGCATCCTTGTCACATTTTATAGCTGCATACCAAATTTCAAGTCTCTAGCTCTTACCGTTCTCGAGATATTTTGTTTAGAGACAGACAGACAGACACACACACGGACCAATGGCTGAAACTTTGGATTTAGGCTCTAGGGACCTCAAAACGCGTTTTGGCACTAAAAACTGACCATCGAAAATTTGACCCGATTACAATATTTTCCTTCCTATAGGATAAGGAAAGTAAAAATGAAGGAAGAAGGAGAAAAAAAGAAGGAAAGAGGAGGGAGAGGACAGAAAGGGAAAAAGGAAGTGAGGGAGGGGAAGAGAAAATGCTGAAAATAGAGCTAGTAAAAAAATCTCTTGTGACTCATGCTGGTTTACGGTGAATTAAACTTACTTTCCTATTATAGAAAAGGAATAGATAGAACTAGAAGAAGGGGAGAAAGAGAGGTAATGAGAAAAAGGGAAAGAGAGAGAAAGTGAGGGAGGGGTTCGAAAACAGACAACAAGAGTGAGATGGGCATTGTTGAGATGCGTTAGAATGAGAGAGTAAAGAGATAATAGTGGAAGCCTACTTCAGCCACTGCTCAATAACTCTATAGTTTTCTCACTCTCTCTCTCTCTCTATCTCTTTATCTTTATCTCTACCTCCCTTTCTCTTTATCTCTCTCTATCTGTCGAACTCACTAACTCTGACTCATACTTTCCATCACTCCCTCCTCCCATCCTACATCCCGCCCTCCTCCCCCTTCCCTTCTTCTTCTCTCTCTTATCATCTCCCCTGCCTTCTCCTTGCCTTCTTTTCCCTTCATACATCCCGCCCTGCCCAATTTTCCTTCCCTACTCCTCCCCTTACATCATTCCCTCCCCCTCTCCCTATATTGCTTGCTGCCTTACCTTTTATTCTCCGTCCATACCTTTCCTTCCGTCAGCTCCCATGGCGTAGTGGTCACTGCGCTCGCCTTGCACGCGGGAGACCCGGGTTCGATTCCCGGCGGTGTCAAGAAATTTGTACCTTTCCTACATCCCGCTCTCCCTCTTCCCCTTCCCTACTTCCTACCCTCCCTCCTCTAATGATAACACCATGTAAATATTCAGCAAGTCCCAGCAGTACAGATCCTTTTTGGCGTTTCCAATTAACATTAGATATTCATTTTTCGTCGAAGTTGCACTAGAAGTGTTTCCTTCCAAAAAGGACCAAAAGAGAAGACTTTAATCAAGTTTTCAGTATGAAAAAAAAAAGATGTCGCTTTGGACAAAATTGGGAGGATTTTACAAAATCTTGTGTATCTTTGTATTGTTTTTCGCAAAGCATATGGTACCTGAGATCAATATTATGATTTTTCAATTTCTTTCACTTTCAGCCTTAAGACATTGAGAAATCACATTGTGTATCTTGAATAATAGAGAATTAGAGATATCAACTATCAACATGATTATTTTTCCAACTGATTTTATCAGTTACCTACATCCCGCATTAGAAAAGCCGTTTTATCCAACAAGGGAGCTAAGCAGTTTTACGCCCTTTTTGCATAAAATCCCTCAATTCGTGTCTGGAAAATACGAGTCTGAAAATAAGCTTGCTAAGCTTGATAGGTTACAGGTAAGAGGGTTAGGGTTAGGGTTAGGGTCCTTCATGAGAATTTTATAATCTTCTGCCCTCGCAAAATTTTGGCCCGTGTAAGCTTTATTCACGTGTATGAGTGGGAGAGAGATAGGAACGAGCAGCATAGAGGAGAAATAGTTAGAGAGAGAGGGAGAAGGAGTAGGGAAGACAGAAAAGTGAAGACGAGAGGGAGAGAGAGAGAAGTAGAAAGAGATAGGAAGGGACAGGCTAGAGGAGGGAAATACATAGAAGTACTTTCGAGAAGATTATTTTTATCATAGAGGAACGGGCAGCATAGAGGAGAAATAGTTAGAGAGAGAGAGGGAGAAAGAGTAGGGAAGACAGAAGACAGAAAAGTGAAGACAAGAGAGAGAGAGAGAAGTAGAAAGAGATAGGAAGGGGCAGGCTAGAGGAGGGAAATACATAGAAGTACTTTCGAGAAGATTATTTTTATCATAGAAGTACTTTCAAGGAACTTTCGAGAAAATAGAGACGAGAGAAAAGTGAAGAAGAGACGAAGAGAGAAGAGGATAGAATAGTGAAGTACAAGAGAGGGAGAGAGAAGCTGAGCTGAGAAGAAATGGACAGAGTGAGAGGAAGAAATGGACATAGGGAAATAAGAAAGTAGGGAAAAGAGAGAAATGAGAAGGACTAGAAAGAGAAAAACGAAGAACGTAGAAGAGATCTGGAAAGAAATTTTGAGAAATGTGAAGAGAGAAGAGGATAGAATAGTGTAGAAGAGAGGGAGAGAGAAGCTGAGCTGAGAAGAAATGGACAGAGTGAGAGGGAGAAATGGACATAGGGAAATAAGAAAGTAGGGAAAAGAGAGAAATGAGAAGGACTAGAAAGAGAAAAGCGAAGAACGTAGAAGAGATCTGGAAAGAAATTTTGAGAAATGGAGATAGTTTATGTACACTATAGTCGATCAACATCAACTGAAACATGTCCACACTATAAAACATTTCTTTACATCCTGTATATCGACTAGTTGTGTTTATTCAGCACTAAAGTTTTATAATTTTTAGACACACACGTGCCTAACTTTTATTTGATTTTTAAACACACTGTATATTGACTAGTTCAGAACTAAAGTTTGACCATATAAACTTTATAAACGCCCTGTATGTGCACCTAGATTATACCTAATTATTTTTTTTTAGACACACACGTGCCTAACTTTTATTTTATTTTTAAACACACTGTATATTGACTAGTTCAGAACTAAAGTTTGACCATATAAACTTTATAAACACCCTGTATGTGCACCTAGATTATACCTAATTCTTTTATTGGTAATGTTTGCTGCAGCTTTCCGGTATGTTAAACACACTTGCATAACTTTTATATTATTTGTAAACACACTGTATAATTGTATATTGACTAGTTCAGAACTAAAGTTTGACCATATAAACTTTATAAACGCCCTGTATGTGCACCTAGATTATACCTAATTATTTTATTGGCAATGTTTGCTGCAGCTTTCCGGTATGTTAAACACACTTGCATAACTTTTATATTATTTGTAAACACTGTATAATTGTATATTGACTAGTTCAGAACTAAAGTTTGACCATATAAACTTTATAAACGCCCTGTATGTGCACAATTATTTTATTGGCAATGTTTGTTGCAGCTTTCCGGTATGTTAAACACACGTGCCTAACTTTAGGTAGCGGGTCTCAAAATGCCCTATATTTTACCCTATTTTACCTCATTATTTTTTTAGGAGTTAAGCAACGTTTTGGGTGAGATTGATGCGAGGAGGCAGGTAGCTTGTTGGTAAAAGAAGGTAATACCCCCGTCATTCAAACTTTCATGGTGGATTTTACCAATGAGAGATTTCACTAATGGGATTATTTTTAACCACCCAAAAAGAAGTTTTTAATGGTCCAAACAGGAGTTTTCAAAAGCTCTTTTTTGAATCATTAAAAAAAAATCTTCCATTAGTGAAATCTCTCATTAAGTCATTGGTGAAACCCACACCATCACAGTTGTACTGTGACGTTAAAATAAGTGTACTACTTTGGTGAAACTAAGGGGAAAAAACTTTTCTAATCTTATGTAACCACTAGGATGTATGCTATTGAAAGTCAAAAGAGCCCCCATAGTGTCTACGAAAACCCACGGGGCCAAAAACTAATCCGCCAAAGGAAAGGGTCAAACTATAGGGCCGTCTGAACTTTGTCAAAAGAGTACATAGGAAATGCCCCCCATGAGTGTACTACTTTGGTGAAACTAAGGGGAAAAAACATTTCTAATCTCATGTAAGCACTAGGATGTATGATATTGAAAGTCATAAGAGCCCCATAGTGTACGAAAACCCATTGGGCCAAAAACTAATCCGCCAAAGGAAAGGGTCAAACTATAGGGCCGTCTGAACTTTGTCAAAAGAGTACATAGGAAATGCCCCCCATATATTGAAAGTCAAAAGAGCCTCATAGTGTACGAAAACCCATGGGGCCAAAAACTCCGCCAGAAAAGGGTCAAACTATAGGACCGTCTGAACTTTGTCAAAAGAGTACATAGGAAATGCCCCCCATACGGTCTCTGAAAACCCAGGGGGGCCAAAAACTAACCCACCAAACCAAACAGGAGTTTTCTTGAAAACTCCTTTTTGGATCATTAAAAAAAATCTTCCATTAGTGAAATCTCTCATTAAGTCATTGGTGAAACCCATCAGCACAGTTGTACTGTGACGTTAAAATAAGTGTACTATTTTGGTGAAACTAAGGGGAAAAAACTTTTCTAATCTCATGTCAGCACTAGGATGTATGATATTGAAAGTCAAAAGAGCCCACATAGTGTCTACGAAAACCCATGGGGCCAAAAACTAATCTGCCAAAGGAAAGGGTCAAACTATAGGGCCGTCTGAACTTTGTCAAAAGAGTACATAGGAAATGCCCCCCATACGGTCTCTGAAAACCCAGGGGGGCCAAAAACTAACCCACCAAAGGTAGTGGGCCGAACTTTGGGGCCGTCTGAGCTTCGTCAAAAGAGTACATAGGGTGCTGTCCAAAGTGAACTACATAACGTAGTGCGTAGGCTGCCTTTTATCCCAGAACGGATACTGTAGTGCTTGTTAATGAAATTACATTATAACATTACATTGTTAGGTAAAATGAAATATTTCGAATTAGTTTTTTTTTAGTACAAAAGAAACTCAACAAAAAATTTAAAATACTCTTTTTTGTGTGTGTAGCAGAAAGAGTAAACAAAAAAGCGAACGGCGAAAAAAAGAAACACGATTTTTTCTCTCTCTTCGCTCTTTGATTTTTTTCGAACGAAATTTCATTTAAAACATGAAGGAAAAAAAAAAAAAAAAAAAAAAAACAAAGGGCCACCCAAACCTTTTAGTTTTGATGCTAACGGGTATTTACTGTGTGATCTTTGAACATTTGTGGCATCTGGACTGACATAAGGCTAATTTTTTCCAATCGTTTCAAATGAAATTTCTTGTTGAATGTTTTCTTCTTATGAATCTTGGAGTAGGCGAGTTTTACTCTGACTATTTTTGTAGCCTTATTTATGCTGAACAATCATACCATACGTGTTGTTCCTTAGTTCAAAAGGTTTAGGGCATGCATGCCTTGCCCTTGGGATCAATTTAATTATTTGAAGAAATCCATTTACTGATGAAAATTTGTAATGAAACAATAAGTTCATGCAACACCCTGTAGACATTCTCGTTCACATGGTTAGCAAAAAGTAAATATTCCTAGAATAGGTATAGGTACTCAACGAAATAATTAAAAGCAGGATCCTTGTATGTTTTTTACTTTTCCATTACTAATACTAATGTATACGGAGCTATACTAGTGATGAGGAGAGTATTGCAATCGGTCCAAATTTTCAAATACGCCATTCCGCAAATGTAAATAGAAAGTCGTGTGATGTTCACACCAGATTTTTTTTTTTTTTTTTTTTCGAAATAAAACATGAGTTTAAACATGAGTTTGTTTTTTCTACGAAAACAGTGAAACAGCTAGTTTTAATACACGAGAGATTTGGTGACACAGAAAAAGAAAACTTGTTAAACAAAAATCTTGTTGAGGTATTATTTTATTTCGTTTGAATTCTGTGTTTTCTATTAAATAAAAAAAAAAAAAAAAAAAAAAAAACAAAAAACAAAAAACAAAAAACTTTTTTTTTATGTTGTTGTTTATGTTGTTCATTTTTTATTTTATTTATTATATTTTTTTACATTCTTTTACAGTTAGATTTGAAAATCCCACCTGTAGGTGTGTAGGACTATCTTACCTACACCTGCATATGATATATATGGTAAATTGAGGGGATTAAGGTTTTATTTGCTGAAAGAAAATGCTTTATTTAAACTAAAGAAATTGCTTTATTTAAAATTTTAAACTAACGAAACTCGTTTTGTCCTCGACTTGTTCTCATATTTACCTACAACTACAGAAACAAGCTGGGCCCGTTCCTCCGGGAATTTTTTAGTCCGTAGTTTATTCGATTCACGATTGTGGTTAAAGAAAATCAGTACCTATGTACCTACCTAATTTGTTTAATATTCAGTTCATTATTATTATCATTATTGATTTGATTTTTGATTTTACTTTCATGTAATGATTTAAAATCAAGACTAGAGCCCGTTCTCCCATTGTTCCTTTAAGTCACCCATCCATTTATTGGCCTTGCTCGGCGTAGCTTAACATAGGTGACGCTAAAACTGGTCTTAAATTATCTTTATTGGCCTTGCTCGGCGTAGCTTAACACAGATGACGCTAAAACCGGTCTTAAAATAAAGACTGAAGTGTTATCTAAAACTTTCTCACTTTGAGTTTATATGGGTCGTTGCGACAAATTTCGAGATCAGAGCTCATTTGTGCGAGAAAATGTGAAAAAAAATCCCCCAAAAACCAGTTTTTTGGCTTTTCAGCACCACTTTCGTGTTCCTGGTAAAAAGACCTTCAATTTGATATATAGGTCAACCAGGTTTGGATAAGTCCTTCTATGGGGACAGACCGACCGACAGACAGACGACATCGAAGCGAATACAATTTATATTCCGTCCCTATACCTTTTATTATTACTATCGTAATTTAATAAAGGAAGGACGGACTAAAAATGGAGGGGGATAACAACATGTAAATCCAGGCCACGAATGAATAAAATAATATGTAATAATAAAACAATAGTAAAAGTATACGAAGAAAGGAGATGAAAATTTTGTATTAGACAAGGGAAAAGGAGAAATTTTGTATTAGACAAGGAGGCAGAAGGCGAATTCTTGGAAAAGAGAGAAAAAAAGGTAGCAAATTGGGGAGAAACTGGGATGAAAGGGAGAGAAATCGAGGGAAAAAGGGAAGATTAGGAAACAATCTGGAGTTGTTTTTTCTTACCTCCTTGAGGGCTGAAAATCCAAAGGAATAAAATTCCCACAGGAAATGTTTTTGTCTGTTCTTTTCTTTTTAATATTGTATACCTTTTATTATTGCTATCGTAATTTTATAAAGGAAGGACGGACTAAAAAAAGGAGGGGGATAACAACATGGAAATCCAGGCCACGAATAAAAATTTAGACAAGGAGGCAAAAGGCGAATTCTTGGAAAAGAGAGAAAAAAAAGGTAGCAAATTGGGGAGAAACTGGGATAAAAGGGAGAGAAATTGAGGGAAAAAGGGAAGATTAGGAAACAATCTGGAGTTATTTTTTCTTACCTCCTTGAGGGCTGAAAATCCAAAGGAATAAAATTCCCACAGGAAATGTTTTTGTCTGTTCTTTTCTTTTTAATATTTATTTTTTTATTAACATTTTCTCCGACTAAACAGAAAAAAATACCTTTTTTGTGTATATTTTCTCGGGAAAAATAAATAAAATAAAAAGTTATAGAAATAAAAAAAATACAAGATAAATATTAAATACCTACCGGAAAAAAGAAAAGAATGTTTGAAATTGTTTTCAATAGTATGGAAGCTCTTGGAATGCAACAAACTTTGCTATTTGCTGGTTGCCATTTCATGATAGAAATAGCTCCAGGGTTGCTCCAATGAGGGGAGAACTGAGGGCAAGAAAGTACTTTGAATGAACTGTAATGCTGATTCGGAGTTGTCCCCAAATGCCCGATCAGGCCCAAAACTCGATGATCAAATTTCTTCAAATGATGAATATTTTTGCCAATTTGCACCAAATTTGAATAATAAACATGCAAACGTACACACTAAAGCAAAATCGACTAGAAGTAAAATTAGGCCTCGCTTTTTTCGTTCAATAAGATGAGACGATTTTTATAGTTAAATTTAGTAATTTCCTACATTTATTTACATATTTACATATGCACATAATACATAAACTATTATTAGTCATATAGGGGAGTTTGGGGGCTGTGAAACCCCTACTTGTGACCGTCCCTGATATAGTATGCCTAACAAAATAGATAGCCTGATGTAGAAAAAAAAAGGGAAGAAAATTCCTTACAATATTAACCCCTTACAGCCTTGAGATTTTTTATTAAAGAAATAACTATTACAATAATTCCTATTAATTTGGGGGGGGGGGGGGGGGGGGGGAGAGCCTCCAAACCCCGACACTTTGGGGATGAGACACTGAGCAGGGACTATATCATACGGATTTGTTTTATCTATCGGACGTACATCTTTTTTTTTCCCTTCCTTTTAAGGAATGTTATCATTGGGAATGGTCGAACTTCTAAAAATAATTATCTTTAGATTGATAATGTTGATTAACGATAATTAAACCCGCGCCCCCCCCCCCCTTCTCCTCCTCTCCTGACTGTAAGTAGCATCGTTCCATCCGCCGGTTTGTGGTCTGTTGTCTGAGACAGGACTTTATTCTTGTTTTAGAAATCACTCTACAGAAAATTCGCAGCTTTGGGGGGGAGTTTGAGTACTCATCAATTGGGAGGAGTGTGAGACTCACAACTCCCCCAAAAGGCGGTGCGAATTTCTGTAGAGTGATTTTCTAAAACAGGAATAAAGTCCGTTCTCAGACAATCAGACAAAAAAGGATGAAATGTACTTACAGGTCAGG
>NW_007378127.1:123658-140258 GCF_000475195.1 Diaphorina citri
GCCGTCTCTCTCTCTCTCTCTCTCTCTCTCTCTCTCTCTCTCTCTCTCTCTCTCTCTCTTTCTCACACACTCTTTCTTTCTTTCGTTCTATCTCTATTTTTATCTTTTTTGTCTCTCTCTTAATCTCTCTCTCTCTCCCTCTCGCTCTCTCTCTCTTTCTTTCTCTCTCTCCCTCTCGCTCTCTCTCTCTTTCTCAACCTCTTCGTACTCCTTCCCTCTACTCCCTCTCCTCTCTCCCTCCCCCTCTTCCTTTCTCTCCCTCCCCGTCCAGCTCTCTCTTATTTGTATTTTCAGGTTGGCTGGATAATTTTCTAATTTTACACTTCTTGTTTACCCCCCCGAGGGCTTTTTAGGGGTTTTTTTTAAGGAATAATATTCGAGCGGAGAGAAAAAGTGGTTAATAATAAGAAAGAAATGAATTTCCAGGGTTGCTGGCTAATAATTACAGCGAGTTATTAGGTTAGCAATTTCTTGGGGAAAAATATTAGGGGAAAAGCGGAGAAGAAATAGGCTAAAGACAACACCAACAACAACGTCTTAAAAGAAATTGGATGAACGAATTGCATTTCGTTTGTGCTTCTTTTTCTTCTCCTTTTTCTGTTCTCTCTTTCTCCTCCGTTTTCTTCTTCTCCTTTTCTTCTCTTCCTCCTCCTTTTAATTCAATTCCTTCTTCTTTCGGTTCTTCTCCTCCTTCCTCTTCTCCTTTTGCTTTTCTCTACTCCTCCTTCATCTTCTTCCCTCTCCGGCTCTTCCTTTTCTTCATCTCATCTTCCTCCTTCTTGTTATCCTTCTTATACTCTATGTATAAATACCTATGTATAAATCTTCAACTGCCAAACAACTTCTTCCAAAATGAGTTTTCTACCCGGAAACTGCCTCTTGGGCAAGAAACTTTTTTTTTTCTTTCTTTTTCCCTCGCAATTTTCAATTTGCCAAATTCATACGCGTAATTAACCAACTTAATTGACTTCGAATTTTTTTCCCTCAATCAAATCAAAATGGGAAGAAAAAAAAATCCCTTTTTTGAACATCCCACGACTTTCCTTATCCTATTAGATTTTGTTTTGATGTTAACTAAAAGTACTTTTTCAGAGATTTTTAGTAGGTATGGTTTTTGGGGTGGGGGGTCTACTTCCATAAGATTTTTTTGATATCTCTAACCTTAGTAACCTTTAAGTCAGTAGAGCTAAAAACCGTCAAAAGTTGGTCAAAAACTGCCAAAATAATAGGTAGGAAGGTAGGATACGGAAAGTAATGAAGCAGAGAAAACTTTAAGAGTGAAGTTTTATGAGGGAGAAGAAAAGTGTTCCAAAGTTTCCAAAGTTTTAAGGCCCTTAGAATCCTTTTTTTTCTGGTATGTTCTTTGTTTGCTGGGAACCCTCATTATTTTGAGTTTAGGATCCTTTTTGAGCAGGGTCAATGTGACGGGGGTAGGAGTTACCTGGAAATAATGAGGTTAGGAAAAGGTATTACCTACCTATATTGTACATTTTATACCTACTTGTACTCAGAGGAATCTCACTTAGGGATACCTACTAACGATAAGACTAAGGCTCAGGTAGACCTGACAGGTAGCGCTGAAAAGGTCCGCCTATCAGGTCTACCTGATACCTGATGATTGTTCTATTTTATTCTTCTGTTTTATTTTTTCAGATTATACTTTCATGAAAAGTGTTTCAGATTAGATTTTTTTTTCTAAAGAGTATCTTGTTAAAGATTCTAATTTGGAACACTTTTCTTGTAACCCCTGTATACGTGAAGGCATCATAGATTTCTAATCTTTTATAAGATGCTCGCACTCTCTTTATCTCATTTCATTTTATCTTATCTTTATCTCTCTCTCCCTCTCTCTCCTTCCTCTCTCTACCTTCCTCTCTCTCCCTCCCTCTCTCTCTCCCTCCCTCTCTCTCCCTCCCTTCTTCTTCTCCTCCTCCTCATCCTTTCTCAACCTCTTCGTATTCCTTCCCTCTACTCCCTCTTCATCTCTCTCCCTTCCTCTTCCTTTCCCTCCCTCCCCGTCTAGCTCTCTCTTATTTGTATTTTCAGGTTGGCTGGATAATTTTCTAATTTTACACTTCTTGTTTACCCCCCCGAGGGCTTTTTAGGGGTTTTTTTTTAAGGAATAATATTCGAGCGGAGAGAAAAAAGTGGTTAATAATAAGAAAAGAAATGAATTTCCAGTTAGGTTGCTGGCTAATAATTACAGCGAGTTATTAGGTTAGCAATTTCTAGGGGAAAAGCGGAGAAGGAATAGGCTACATGGAATATGTCTTAAGAGAAATTGGAGGAAATGCATTTCCTTTGTGCTTCATCTCTTCTTTTTCTCTTCCTCTTCTTTTTTTTTCTTTTTTTCTCTTTCTCCTCCGTCTTCTTCTCCTTTTTATAATCTCTCCTACTCTTCTTTTTCTTCTTCTTCTTCTTCTTCTTCTCCGCTTCCTCCTTCTTCTTCGTTCTCGGAACGGCTGGCTTTCTCCTATCCTGTCTTCCTTCTCTCTTCGATTTCGGGACGATAAGACCTTAGCAGTCACAGTTCCCTCTATCAAACCTCTTGGAAAAAAAATCTCTTCCTCCTCCTTGTTATTCTGCGTACCTATTCTCTTATCTATAAATCTTCAACTGCCAAACAACTTTATCCGAAATGAGATTTCTACCCGGAAACTGCCTCTTGGGCAAGAAACTTTTTTCCCTCGGAATTTCAATTTGCCAAATTTCATACGCGTAATTAACCAGCTTAATTGACTTCGAATTTTTTTCCCTCAATCAAATCAAAATGGGAAGAAAAAAAAATCCCTTTTTTGAACATCCCACGACTTTCCTTATCCTATTAGATTTTGCTTTGATGTTAACTAAAAGTACTTTCTCAGAGATTTTTTTAGTAGGTATGGTTTTTGGGGTGGGGGGGTCTACTTCCATAACATTTTTTTGATATCTCTAACCTTAGTAACCTTTAAATCAGTAGAGTTAAAAACCGTCAAAAGTTGGTCAAAAACTGCCAAAATACAATCAAAGTAATAGGTAGGATACGGAAAGTAATGAAGCAGAGAAAACTTTAAGAGTGAAGTTTTATGAGGGAGAAGAAAAGTGTTCGAAAGTTTCCAAAGTTTTAAGGCCCTTAGAATCCTTTTTTTTTCTGGTATGTTCTTTGTTTGCTGGGAGCCCTCATTATTTGGAGTTTAGGATCCTTTTTGAGCAGGGTCAGTGTGACGGGGGTAGGAGTTACCTGGAAATAATGAGGTTAGGAAAAGGTATTACCTACCTACATTGTACATTTTATACCTACTTGTACTCAGAGGAATCTCAACTTAGGGATACCTACTAACGATAAGACTTGGGCTCAGGCAGACCTGACAGGTAGCGCTGAAAAGGTCCGCCTATCAGGTCTACCTGATACCTGATGATTGTTCTATTTTATTTTTCTGTTTTATTTTTTCAGGCAGCGTTTTTCTGGATCCCTTAAGGCTCCGCAGGCTGGAGTTCCAGGTTCGAAGTCCGGTGAGTCAAAAATATTAATGTGCCTAAGAAGATTCGGCTGTTTGCCCCTACACCCCGCGGACACTTTTGATCATCATTAATTATGAAAGCTGTCGGCAAAATTTGAGCGACCTGTGATTTTTTTTTCTTTTTTTTTTCAGATATTTCCTGTTTTCCCAGACGATTGTTCAGGTATGGGTCACTAAAGAGCTAAGGCTACTTCAGTAGCTTTCTAGTGCACTGCCATCTTGAAGGCAATTGCTGGAAACGTGGAAACTAAACACTTGAACCCCGAGAGTATTCAAACCCAATGCAGTTGCAGGTAAAATGCAATGTTGTCCAACTGGGTTCTTCCAATAAAACAATGGTACGTAGCCACCTATTATTTATTGGATTTTTAATTTCATTTCGCTCAGGAAAAAAAAATGCTTGGAAATGAGTTGTCCTTACAAAATGGCGACCAAGAGTGAGAGAGAGAGAGGAGGGGGGGTCGTGCATTTATACGAGTAGGTTGGAAATTTAATCAAAATCGTAATTTATATAAATTTAAGACAATTTGTTCGCACTGAGAATTTTTTATTGCATTTCCAGTCGGAATGGTCGGGTACATTATGTCCCTTCAATACAGGGTGAACCGCTAAAGAAGTGTCAACTGGGTATAAACTTTTTTTAGAGCACCTAAACTTTAGAGTGTATGGCCGCCATACACGCCCTACATGGACGCTACGCCTTATAGAGGGTGAACCATTAAGGAAGTGTCAACTGGGTATAAACTTTTCTTAGAGCACCTAAACTTTAGAGTGTATGGCCGCCATACACGCCCTACATGGACGCTACGCCACTGCTCTAAAGGCTGTTCCCACTTGTTCCAAAATCGATCTCTCCACTCCAAAAATACATGACTATAACTTCTCGTCAATGGGGAAAGCAGACTGTCACTGTATAAATAGTCCACACATAGTCGACCTCGTCCATCGACGTCGCGTGGACTGAAACCGTTCAATACCTCGACAACATAGATTTACCTCTTCACCTCGTCGATCGACTAGGTGTGGACACAGCTTAACAGCTGAGGTTTTTAGTGACCGGGTTTCACCCTCCATTCGAAAAGCTACCCTTCTACTCACATTGACTATCGAAAAATTCTACAGCCACCCTGACAGTCCTGACACCCTGTATGTAGAAAAAAGCAATTACAAACGTAATAATGGCACACAAAAAGAAGAAAAACTCTCTTTTTGTGTTAATGGGACGAGAATTTTTTATTGCATTTCCAGTCGGAATGGTCGGGTACATTATGTCCCTTCTATAGAGGGTGAACCATTAAGGAAGTGTCAACTGGGGGAATTTTTTATTGCATTTCCAGTCGGAATGGTCGGGTACATTATGTCCCTTCTATAGAGGGTGAACCATTAAGGAAGCGTCAACTGGGTATAAACTTTTTTTAGAGCACTCTAAACTTTAGAGTGTATGGCCGCCATACACGCCCTACATGGACGCACGCCACTGCTCTAAAGGCTTGTTCCCACTTGTCGTTCCAAAATCGATCTCTCCACTCCAAAAATACATGACTATAACTTCTCGACAATGGGGAAAGCAGACTGTCACTGTATAAATAGTCCACACATATTAGTCGACCTCGTCGATTGACGTCGCGTCGACTGAAACCGTTCAATACCTCGACAACATAGATTTACGTCTTCACCTCGTCGATCGACTAGGTGTGGACACAGCTTAACAGCTGAGCTTTTTAGTGACCGGGTTTTACCCCTCAGTTCGACAAGCTACCCTTCCACTCAAATTGACTATCGAAAAATTCTACAGCCACCCTGACACCCTGTATGTAGAAAAAAGCAATTACAAACGTAATAATGGCACACAAAAAGAAGAAAAACTCTCTTTTTGTGTTAATGGGAAACCATTGAGTGTTTTAACTGGAAACTAAAAACTGTGAGTGTACTTCTGGGACTGCATGGGAAAATACTGTTCCCAGAAGAAAGGAATACTTTATTTACAATTTAGACATTTTAGACTGTCGAAGTAGGACATGTAGTCCCTTTATCTTAATATGTGAAATATTGAATCACTTTAGAAAGGAATAAAGAATTGAATGGGTAGTATACTTTAACTTAACAATTTACTGTTTGCATCACTTTAGAAAGGAATAGAGAATTGAATAGTATACTTTAACTTAACAGTTTACTGTTTGCATCACTTTAGAAAGGAATAGAGAAGTGAATAGTATCCTTTAACTTAACAATTTACTGTTTGCATCACTTTAAAAAGGAATAGAGAATTGAATAGTATCCTTTAACTTAACAATTTACTGTTTGCATCACTTTAGAAAGGAATAGAGAATTGAATAGTATACTTTAACTTAACAGTTTACTGTTTGCATCACTTTAGAAAGGAATAGAGAATTGAATAGTATCCTTTAACTTAACAATTTACTGTTTGCATCACTTTAGAAAGGAATAGAGAATTGAATTCCTTTAACTTAACAGTTTACTGTTTGCATCACTTTAGAAAGGAAAAGAATAGAGTTTCATGTTTAGACTGCTGTGGTTCAGTCCTATGCCAACAATATAAACAAGGTATATTCTATTCTATTTTTGAAATCATTTTTTTTTTTTTTTTTTTTTTGGGGGCCTCAATTTTCTCCTTTACCGTAGGTCAGACTCCGAAAATTTGGATCATCCACTCCGAATTTACTGAGAAACAATTTACTGATGAAAATTTGTAACAATAACGGAGGGGAAAAATGTTTCGTAAAATTCCTAGTAAACGAAAGATGCCCTTCCCTGGGGCGGATTTTATCCTGAACGGATAATGTTCGTTCTCGGAACGGCTGGCTTTGTCCTATCCTGTCTTCCTTCTCTCTTCGATTTCGGGATGATAAGACCATAGCAGCTTCAGTTCCCTCTTGGACATTTTGTGTGGTGCCCAAATAGAGGGCCAACTTTCAGACCTGTCCCACTTTTGTCGACAGTTGTTCGGCTACCGGGGTCCCAAAAAAAATTCAGATGAAAGGCGTCAGCTTGAAATAAATAATAAAAATAATAATAAGGAGAAAAATGAAAGTTGTACGAAGAAAGAAAATCCCTCTTTTAACTTGGGCATTTTGTGTGGTGCCCCAATAGAGGGCCAACTTTCAGACCCGTCCCACTTTTGTCGACAGTTGTTCGCCGTCTCGGGTCCCAAAAAAATTCAGATGAAAGGCGTCAGCTTGAAATAAATAATAAAAATAATAATAAGGAGAAAAATGAAAGTTGTACGAAGAAAGAAAATGCTTCAGAAAAAAAAAGAGCAGAAGAAAGTAGTCAAAAAATCTAATATTGTAAGAAAACTACTACAAGCATAAATTATTTCTCTCTCTTTGTCCCTTTCTCTCAGTCTCTCTCTTTCTCATCTCTCTCTCTCCCTTCCTTTCTTATCTCTCTATTTCTTTCCCTCTCTCTCTCTCTCTTTCTCTCCGCCCTTATCCTCTTTTTCCATACCACCATCCCTTTTCTCTTTCTCTTCCTCTTGCTCCTTCACCCTGAGCTCACTTTCTCCTCTTTAATATCTTCTCTCTCTCCCTCTCCCTCTCCTTTTTCTCTTCTCTCCTCCTCCTGTTCTCCCTCCTCTTCCTTCATTAACCTCTCCCAGCCTGAGTGGGGCCAGAAAAATTGAGAGAAAGAGAGAGAGGGAAGATAGAATTTAGCTTCAAATAAAGAAGGGGTTGTCAGGGGTGAAGTCCCTACATGGAGCGGATAGTGGAGTTTGGGGCACCAATCTACCAGCGAAAATTTCCCCCTCATTGAGAGCGAATCTTTCCTAAAAGCCAGCAAGAAACTCCTCGTAGTAGGAGTAAACAAAACACTAAACATTATTTTGTTAGTTTGTTGCCTTCATAAATGTTTACCTCCCCGTTTACGAAAAGTGCATAAAATATATTGGACATTTTTGTAAAAAATAATTTAAAAAATGGTTTTGAACTTGAAATAAGTGTACCTTACTACCTCGATTCTTCTCTTTTTCCGTTTTTCCTCAATTTTCTTTGTTATTTTCTCTCCACCATAATTTTTACGATTCTCTAAATTTTCCTTTTCAATGTCGATCCGTTACCTCAATTTTTCTTTCTCTTCTTTTTTTCTGTGTTACTTTTCCACGTGTTTCCGTTCACTTTCCCTTCTTTGTTCTTTGTGTGGCCACCTTTTTCTTTTTCACTTTCCCCTATTATTCTATCCCCTATTATCCTCTATTCTATTATTATCCTTCTGCTTTTCTAGTTTGCCCATGCTTTTTCCGCCACCACTCTTCTCCTTTGGCGAAATGAATGACTTTTTTCGGGACTTTCATTTCCCTATTTTAAAATTTTAAAAGCTTTATCGTGTAGCTCCCGTAGGAAATAGTTGCCACTGGTGTTGGGGTAAATTTTTCATCGGGGCTTCCTCTTTTCTATTATTAGACATTGTTTTTGTTTTATTAAAATGCTTCTGAACTTTCAGAGGTAGAAAAAAAAAAGAGTGTTTCACCGCCGGTTTTTATTTCATTGCAATGAAACAACTACTACTCTAGACTCATGCATGTGGTCTGTGTCGTAGCATGCCCATCCCGTAGTATTTCCCTCATCAGATGGGCGATATGAGACACAATACTTCCCAATTAGGTGCTCGTTCAACAAGAGAACAACAGAAAGAAACCCACTGAAATATTTGCAATGGAAATATGAGTGCAATCGATGGTGCGATTCGAACCCGGGACCTTTTGCATGGCAAGCAAGCTCGTTATCACTGTGCTAACCGTGCCCTCTAATTTTGAGAATCATGGAATAGCTGATGCCTGGATACAATAAAAGACAAAAGATAAAATACTGATGAAAACACATTAAAGCTCTGCCTATACATATTACCTTTAAATTTTGGATCACCTTTTTTAACTTTTGCAATTTTCAATTTTTACCTACCTTCACATTTCGGAGAACCTGGAAAAGTTAAATTTTAATTGTGCAATTTTCATTGTGTTACCTTACTGTGGAGCGTTTTTACCTCTTATGGTAAATTACCTTTATTGAAAGTTTTGACTACAAATTCTAGAACATCCTGTATATACTCCTTATAGAAAAGAAGGGATATACAAACTCAGGGAGGAAGGAAAGAACATCGTTTTTTTCTCTTTTTTTTTCGTTTTTTAAGAAAGAAAACTGTCATTTATTTTCTATTATCAAAATGGAGACGTTAGGATCCCTCCTATCCCATTGTACTCCACTTCCCTCTTCAACCTGTCCCGTTGTACCCCGCGCTCCCCTAGATTCCATCTTGGAAGGAAACTTCCAAGTTCGGTCCTTACAAAGTACTATTCTTGCCAGTCTAGTTAGCTGGGATGGTGCCTACCTTGTGAGCGCTTGGTTGCGTGTTCGATTCCCTCCTAGAGCGAACCTTATCATAAATAGATAGGATCCGTTCTGGGAACAGCAGTAGCACATTGAATATTTCAGTTCCCAATGATTCACTGAATTTGAGTTTGAGCACTAAACTACAGATTCAAAGGCAGGTTACAATTCTGTGATAATGACTCCAAACTTTTGCATTTTTCCAGCTTCCAGTACCTACTACAGAACAGTGTACCTATGTATCTACTTAAAGTACTAGCCAGTTTAATTAGCTTGCAAGGTAGAGCGTCTGCTTTGTAAGCGCTTGTTTGCGGGTTCGATTCCCTCCTAGGGCGAACTTTATTATAAATAGATTGGGTTCGTTCTGGGAGCAGCTGGCTTGATTTCCCCTATATTGTCCTCTTTTTTCTTGGATTTCGAGATCTTTTTGCTTGAATGCATGAGTTCTCGATGGTTCACTGAAGTTAAGCGCTACACCACCGAGGCAGGTAGACTGTGATAATGACTGTCCACACTTTTGCATTGTTCCAGGTTCCAGTACTATACAACCGGGTACCTACCTCTGTACATACTAGAAAGTGGAAACTGGGTGTAAGGAACACGATATCGCTTATAATGGACTAATGCTAATAGTGACCCTCAGGACATGGGAAGTAAGTACAAAAATTAATAATCAGGTAGGCATGTTGAATGCATGAGTTCTCGATGGTTCACTGAAGTTAAGCGCTACACCACCGAGGCAGGTAAACTGTGATAATGACTGTCCAAACTTTTGCATTGTTTCAGGTTCCAGTACTATACAACCGGGTACCTACCTTCGTACATACTAGAAAGTGGAAACTGGATGTAAGGAACACGATATCGCTTATAATGGACTAATGCTAATAGTGACCCTCAGGACATGGGAAGTAAGTACAAAAATTAATAATCAGGGCACAGTTAGCCCAGTGGTAACGCGCTTACTTGCCATACAGTGCGTCCGGGTTGCGATTACCATCAGATCGTCTGAGAGAGCGCGGTCTGAAGCTTTTTTCCGACACACCCCTTCTGTCAGATGGTCTCAGCGTGAGTGACTGGCACTAGTTGTACCTAATGACCGGCTGATACAAAAATATATCTTTTTTGTATTCTGCCACCATCATTTTTCAAAAGCTAAAGCTGCTAACATAATTTGTGGGCACCTTAACAACAACATAAGTTGTACCTTAAAATGAGATAGAAAAACGGAGAGGGAGAAGAAAAAACCGTAGAGGAAGACAGAGGGAGGGATCGTAAAATAAAATGACATGAAATATCAGCATAGCCCCGGGACATCAATTATAAGAGGGAAAAAATGGTACATTAACTGCCTTCTTCTTCTTCGCCTTCTCCTCCTTCTCCTTCTCCTTCTCCTTCTCCTTCTCCTCCTCCTCCTCCTCCTCCTCCTCCTCTAACATCTTCCCGGGTGTAATAAAATTCATTATAAACCTTTTAAAACAAAACCTTTCCACAAGCATCCGCCCATTATGTCCGTAAATGAGGGGGAGAAGGAGAAGGAACCTGAAGTGAGGGGGGAGAGGGAGGAGGAGAAGAAACCTTAAATGTCTTGGAAGAAGGGAGAAGGAACCTTGAATGAGGGGGGAAATGGAGGGGAAACTGAGGCCAGCGAGGGGAAGATTCGTGAAAAAACTGTGAAAGGAGGGAAGAAAAAATTGTTTAAAGTTATTAAATTTCCTCGGCAGACCTATCATCATTAATTACTTGATTGGAAGCATCCTCCTCTGCCTTTGTAGCTTACCGCCTCGCTATCGAGAGCGGCTAATGGGTTTTCCGGACTTTTCCGACCGTGTGGGGGTGTCTTTTGTGAAATATGGGTAATGGTTTGCGGTGGCTTGTAATTAGTGTCGGATATGGGATTCGTATGAGCTTAGGGCTGATTGAGAGGCTGACGAAAAACGCTTACCCCGTCAGTACACGGGAAAAGGTGAAGAAAAGAAAGAGAATTCGTATGAGCTTAACTCTACTTTTTGTGTGAAGTATGGGTAATGGTTTGCGGTGGCTTGTAATTAGTGTCGGATATGCGATTCGTATGAGCTTAGGGCTGATTTAGAATTTTAGAGGCTGACGAAAAACGCTTACCCCGTCAGTACACGGGAAAAGGTGAAGAAAAGAAAGAGAATTCGTATGAGCTTAACTCTACTTTTAGGGCTGTTTGATCCTACACCTCAGCCTCAGAGTGGCTTTTTGTACGAGTATACTTTCTAAATCTTGTCCTGCTAGTGACAATAGCAAGTTGAATGCACCACCAGTTCCCCGGTGGATCATTGAAGTTGAGCAACGTTATGCTTCGCAGTGACCACTACGCCATGGGAGCCGAAATTAATAATTACAGCACAGTTAGCCCAGTGGTAACACACTTGCTTGCCTTTCGGAGGGTCCGAGGTTCGATTACCATCAGACCGCCTGACACCGCGGTCTGAACCTTTCTCCGTCAGACACCTTCTGTCAGACGGTCTCAGTGTGAGTGGCTGGCGTTAGTTGTCCCTAATGGCTGGCTGATACAAAAAGATATCTTTTCTGTGTTCTGCCAACACCATTCGGTAAAAGCTAAAGCTGCTTAAACAACATCAAAAGTTGTACCTTAACCTCTTCGAGCCGGAATGTCCTCGTGCGAGGACATTGGCTTGAATATACCTCGCGCTGAAGCAGAATTTCGGTTTTAAAGTCGTATATGTGCCGACGACTACAAATGCTGAAAACAGCTTCGACGCGAAGAGGTTAACAACAACACAAGTTGTACCTTAAAATGAGATAGAAAAACGGAGAGGGAGAAGAAAAAACCGTAGAGGAAGACAGTACAATTTTTTCTTCTCTCTTTTTTCTAATTCTTATTCTCGTACTTTAGTAATGTTTGGCGGTGGTTTATGTTTTAGGAATGTAAGATTAACCCAGTAAAACTTGTAACCAAGTGGTTTGAAAGAAAGAGGGTCGGGATTTCCTTCACTCCCCAGATAGAGGTAAGTATCTAGATATATAGAATAGAATATACCTTGTTTATCCTGCCAGAATGAGACTGAAAAGTCCCTTTACTCCCGCAGTCTAAACAAGGACTTATATATTGTTGTACCCCACGCTCCCCTAGATTCCATCTTGGAAGGAAATTTCCAAGTTCGGTCCTTACAAAGTACTATTCTTGCCAGTCTAGTTAGCTGGGATGGTGCCTACCTTGTGAGCGCTTGGTTGCGTGTTCTTATATATTTCATAGGTGTAGTTTAAACATATACTGGTATTATCTACCAATACGAAAAGTGTAGATAAAGAAGGGAAGTTTTTTTATCTTGGATTTCGGTTCTTTAGCAAAGCTTGTAAAAGGCTTCTAAGATTCTAAGGCAATATTATTTTATAAAGGATGACAAAGTGCGCGCTCGGAATAGATTTTTTCCTAAACAATTAAGGTACGTTGTCAAAACGGCTGGCTTTCTCCTATCCTGTCTCCCTTCTGTCTTCGATTAAAACGGTCGCAAGAGGGTAAATGTCCCACTTATTGGTCGGAAAAAGTACACAATTTTGAGAATTGTTAGCTCTAGTTCACGAATTCGATTCCCGCTCGGAATAGATTTTTTCCTAAACAATTAAGGTACGTTGTCAAAACGGCTGGCTTTCTCCTATCCTGTCTCCCTTCTGTCTTCGATTCCGGGACGATAAGATCTCCGGTGTTACAGTTCCCTTTATGAAACCACAAAAAAGTTGAACTAAAACTTCATTGGCCTCTAGGCCAATTTTGCGCTCAAAATGTTACACTCCGCATTTGTTTGGTCTATTTTGAATTCTGAACTCAATATCTACCATGGTCTCAATATTCTCATGATGCCAATGCCTGAACACAATATTACTCCAGTCTCATTCCAATGCCTGAACACAATAGATTTTTTCCTAAACAATTAAGGTACGTTGTCAAAACGGCTGGCTTTCTCCTATCCTGTCTCCCTTCTGTCTTCGATTCCGGGACGATAAGACCTCCGGTGTTACAGTTCCCTTTATGAAACCACAAAAAAGTTGAACTAAAATTTCATTGGCCTCTAGGACAATTTTGCGCTCAAAATGTTACACTTGGCATTTGTTTGGTCTATTTTGAATTCTCAACTCAATATCTACCATGGTCTCAATATTCTCATGATGCCAATGCCTGAACACAATATTACTCCAGTCTCATTCCAATGCCTGAACACAATACTACTTCAGTCTCATTCCAATGCCTGAACACAATACTACTTCAGTCTCATTCCAATGCCTGAAGAACACAGAAACTATAACTACAGTGACACTCCTATTACTACAGTCGTACAGTCTCATTCCAATGCCTGAAGAACACAGTAACTATAACTACAGTGACACTCCTATTACTACAGTCGTACAGTCTCATTCCAATTCCAATGCCTGAAGAATACAATAACTGCAGTAACACTCTAGACTCGAACGCAAATCTTTTGGCATTTGTTTGTGTTTGGTCTATTTTGAATTCTCAACTCAATATCTACCATGGTCTCAATATTCTCATGACGCCAATGCCTGAACACAATATTACTCCAGTCTCATTCCAATGCCTGAACACAATACTACTTCAGTCTCATTCCAATCCCTGAACACAATACTACTTCAGTCTCATTCCAATAATGCCTGAAGAACACACTAAACTATAACTACAGTGACACTCCTATTCCTATTACTACACTCGTACAGTCTCATTCCAATTCCAATGCCTGAAGAATACAGTAACTACAGTAACACTCCAGACTCGAACGCAAATCTTTTCCCATTCACTTCTTCAGACAATTAATTTTGAATGAAAAATTCAAACCAGTCTCATTCCAATGCCTGAAGAACACACTAACTATAACTACAGTGACACTCCTATTACTATAGTCGTACAGTCTCATTCCAATTCCAATACCTGAAGAAAACAGTAACTACAGTAACACTCCAGACTGGAACGCAAATCTTTTCCCATTCACTTCTTCAGACAATTAATTTTGAATGAAAAATTCAAATAAGAGGAAAAACCATCATCAGACAAACAGAGAGTATCTCTTTCATTCCCAACCCATCTTCAGTTTATATCTAGCTCCCCCCCCCATCTTCAATTTATATCTAGCTGGCAGGGATTTTTATTATCTTCCACCGTAATTGAAAATTAATGCAGAAACGGCGGAGATTGGAATATAGATAGCAAACAGAGAGTATCTCTTTCATTCCCAACCCATCTTCAGTTTATATCTAGCTCAATTTATATCTAGCTGGCAGGGATTTTTATTATCTTCCCCCGTAATTGAAAATTAATGCAGAAACGGCGGAGATTGGAATATAGACAGCATTTGTGTGTTGTGATTCCTCAATCACAATTAGAAATGTGCCGGGGATAACAAATTAAATTGGAAAACGGGAAGCTTCGACTCGGGTTTATCAGCGTGTTGTGATTCCTCAATCACAATTAGAAATGTGCCGGGGATAACAAATTAAATTGGAAAACGGGAAGCTTCGACTCGGGTTTATCAGCACAAATCTTCACTTTTCATTGGAAGCGGGGGTTTTAAACCCAGTGAAATGACCGCTAAAGGTAGAAACACACTACCATCACGTCACGTGATAGTAGTGTGGCAGTCCTGAACGAGGGTCCCAGTATCTTCCCCTCCGTTCCAAGTTGCCCCTACTCTCATCCTTACCCTACTTTTACCTACAATATATGGGAAAACTTTTAACAACATCTTCCTGACTCCCCATGAACTTATACGTATGTACCATTGCACCTACGTGACGTGATAGTAGTGTGTTTCTACCTTAAGTTGCGGGTTCGATTCCCGTTCGGGACGGATTTTATCCTGAAGAGATACGGTTTGTTCTCGGAATGGCTCTGGCTTTCACCTATCTTTCGGGACGATGAGACTTATGCGACTTTCAGGGTATGTTTCTCGGATCCTATACAGATACACAAGTACACACCATGTTTCTTCTCTAGTATGATAAATGCTCAACCCCCTTCCCCCACTCATCCTGTACAATCTTATAAAGACAAATGGGGAGAGGAAAGTGGGTCCAAGTGACTCGTGCACTATACCATCACGTGACGTGATAGTAGTGTGGCAGTCCTGAACGAAATTACCTACAATAATATGGGAAAACTTTTAACAACATCTTCCTGACTCCCCAAGAGCTCACGTGACCTATACAGATACACAAGTACACACCATGTTTCTTCTCTAGTATGATAAATGCTCAACCCCTTTCCCCCACTCATCCTGTACAATCTTATAAAGACAAATGGGGAGAGGAAAGTGGGTCCAAGTGACTCGTGCAGCTCTGGCTTTCACCTATCTTTCGGTACGATGAGACTTATGCGACTTTCAGGGTAAGTTTCTCGGATCCTATACAGATACACAAGTACACACCATGTTTCTTCTCTAGTATGATAAATGCTCAACCCCTTTCCTCCACTCATCCTGTACAATCTTATAAAGACAAATGGGGAGAGGAAAGTGGGTCCAAGTGACTCGTGCATACCCGGGGCCAAGTGGGGACCCACTCATCCTGTACAATCTTATAAAGACAAATAGGGAGAGGAAAGTGGGTCCAAGTGACTCGTGCATACCCGGGGCCAAGTGGGGACCTCCCCATCTCCATCCCCACTTGTGTACAAGTACATTTCATCCCCTCTTGTACAAGTACATTTTGGCTGTAACCTTTATTTGCAAACAAAGAGTAGGCGAAAACGGGGCTTCTTGGAATACGGTGGAAGGATGCTGTGAACAGAGAGTAGGGGAAAGCAGGGCAATTTGGAACGGAGGGGAAGGAGCAGAAGAAAGGAGGGAAAAAGATACACTCCATGAAAACAAGATTCTGCGCGCCCCCCCGCGTTGCGTTTAGGGGAAAGCGAGGCACCTTGGAACGGAGGAGAAGATGCTGTGAACAGAGAGTAGGGGAAAGCGAGGCAACTTGGAACGGAGGAGAAGATGCTGTGAACAGAGAGTAAGGGAAAGCGAGGCAACTTGGAACGGAGGAGAAGATGCTGTGAACAGAGAGTAGGGGAAAGCAGGACAACTTGGAACGGAGGAGAAGATGCTGTGAACAGAGAGTAGGGGAAAGCGAGGCAACTTGGAACGGAGGAGAAGATGCTGTGAACAGAGAGTAGGGGAAAGCGAGGCAACTTGGAACGGAGGAGAAGATGCTGTGAACAGAGAGTAGGGGAAAGCGAGGCAACTTGGAACGGAGGAGAAGATGCTGTGAACAGAGAGTAGGGGAAAGCGAGGCAACTTGGAACGGAGGAAGGATGCTGTGAACAGAGAGTAGGGGAAAGCGAGGCAACTTGGAACGGAGGAAGGATGCTGTGAACAGAGAGTAGGGGAAAGCGAGGCAACTTGGAACGGAGGAAGGATGCTGTGAACAGAGAGTAGGGGAAAGCGAGGCAACTTGGAACGGAGGAAGGATGCTGTGAACAGAGAGTAGGGGAAAGCGAGGCAACTTGGAACGGAGGAAGGATGCTGTGAACAGAGAGTAGGGGAAAGCGAGGCAACTTGGAACGGAGGAAGGATGCTGTGAACAGAGAGTAGGGGAAAGCGAGGCAACTTGGAACGGAGGAAGGATGCTGTGAACAGAGAGTAGGGGAAAGCGAGGCAACTTGGAACGGGGAGAAGATGCTGTGAACAGAGAGTAGGTAGGGGAAAGCGAGGCATCTTGGAACGGAGGAGAAGATGCTGTGAACAGAGAGTAGGGGAAAGCGAGGCA
>NW_007378127.1:140927-151836 GCF_000475195.1 Diaphorina citri
ATAATAATAATAATAATAAAAAAAAATACTGTTAATATTTTCAAAATTTTACTGTTAGGTATACCGAGTGGGGATTCTGCTTTAAGTCTACCCTGTATAACGTTGGATCTACCGTTCACCCTGTAGGGCTCAACTTCCATGTCCTATAACCGCACCATCACACCATAATGGTGATTCTGTGTTCCTGTTAACACTTTAACTCCCTCTCCTCTAGCTCCCTCTCTCTCATTCCTTCCTTCCCCTCCTCCATTCGGAGTACCTCTACCCTCTCTTCTCTCCCATTTTTTTCTTCCTTCTTCCAAGTAACATCCTCTTCTATTCCACTTCTTCCTTCTTTCCATCTCCATTGACATCCTCTGCCCCAACCCCTCTTCTCTCTCATTCCTTCCTTCTCCATTAACATCCTCTTCCTCTACTCCTTCTTCTATCCAATTCCTTCTCCTCCCTCCTCCATTAACATCCTTTACCTCTTCTCTCCCATCCATTCCTTCCTTCTCCATTAACAATAACATCCTCTGCCCACTCTTCTCTCCCATTCCTTCCTTTTCCCTTAACATCCTGTACCACTCCATCCTGTCTGCCATTCCTCCTCCTCTTCTTTCTTCTCCTTCTCCTTCTCCTTCTCCTTCTCCTTCTCCTTCTCCTCCTCCTCCTCCTCCTCCTCCTCCTCCTCCTCTAACATCTTCCAGGGTGTAATAAAATTCATTATAAACCTTTTAAAACAAAACCTTTCCACAAGCATCCGCCCATTATGTCCGTAAATGAGGGGGAGAAGGTCCTCCTAGGGCGAACTTTATTATTAAATAGATTGGGTTTGTTCTGGGAGCAGCTGGATTGATTTCCCTATATTGTCCTCTTTTTTTCTTGGATTTCGAGATCTTTTTGCTTGAATGCATGAGTTCTCGATGGTTCACTAAAGTTAAGCGCTACACCACCGAGGCAGGTAAACTGTGATAATGACTGTCCAAACTTTTCCATTGTTCCAGGTTCCAGTACTATACAACCGGGTACCTACCTCTGTACATGCTAGAAAGTGGAAACTGGATGTAAGGAACACGATATCGCTTATAATGGACTAATGCTAATAGTGACCCTCAGGACATGGGAAGTAAGTCAGTCTAATTAGCTTGCAAGGTAGAGCGTCTGCTTTGTAAGCGCTTGTTTGCGAGTTCGATTCCCTCCTAGGGCGAACCTTATCATAAATAGATAGGATCCGTTCTGGGAACAGCAATAGCACATTGAATATTTCAGTTCCCAATGATTCACTGAATTTGAGTTGGAGCACTAAACTACAGAATGATACAGAGGCAGGTTACAATTCTGTGATAATGACTCCAAACTTTTGCATTTTTCCAGCTTCCAGTACTACAGAACTGGGTACCTATGTATCTAATTACTGGAAAGTGGGAATCGGATGAAAGGAACATGATATGGCTCATAAATCTCATAATGGACTAATAGTGACACCTCAGGACACGAAAAGTAAGTACAAAATTAATAATGTAAATGCAGTTTCTTTGTGTTATTATGTCACAACTTTGGTGCTCACTGCAGCATTGTAGGAATTTCCAGAAGATGCTGTGAACAGAGAGTAGGGGAAAGCGAGGCAACTTGGAACGGAGGAGAAGATGCTGTGAACAGAGAGTTACCGTCACGTCACGTGATAGTAGTGTGGCAGTCCTGAACGAGGGTCACAGTATCTTCCCCTCCGTTCCAAGTTGCCCCTACTCTCTGTTCACAGCATCCTTACCCTACTTTTACCTACAATATATGGGAAAACTTTTAACAACATCTTCCTGACTCCCCAAGAGCTCACGTGACGTGATGGTAGTGTATTTATACCTTAAGTTGCGGGTTCGATTCCCGTTCGGGACGGATTTTATCCTGAACAGATACGGTTTGTTCTCGGAATGGCTCTGGCTTGAGAGGTTGTCTTTTAAGGGGGACATAAGCTTCAAAGTATCCTAGGTTCATCCCTCTCTCTCTCTCTCTCTTTTTTTTTTACGGTTTGACGTCACTGTATAGCTGCAAAGGTTTTTAGTGACGGGGGAAAGAAACATGAAAATTTTTACACGTGTCTCCGACCCATAATTCACACATGAAAACTTAACGGTCTAAAATTACGATTAGGCTCCAAACTCCAAGGTATAAAAACAACTTTTCTAAAAAGGAAAATTGGAATTGGAAAATTTTAATCGAAAAATTTTCATTAATTTTTTTATAGGCAGAACAACTTTATAAGTTTTTGCTGAATAAGATTTTTATTGGAAACTTTTTAAAAGCTGATAGAAGTGAGAACCTGAGGGTAGGGTTTTAAGTTGAAGGGTTTAGGGTAGGGTTTTAAGTGGAAGGGTTTAGGGTAGGGTTTCAATTCTCCCTTCTCTCCTCTCTCATTCCTCTTCCTCTCTTCCCTGTCCCCTTTCAAATTTCTCTCTGTTCTCACACACCTCAATTCTCCTTTTCCTCTCTCTCTCTCTCCTCTCTCTCTCTCTCTTCTCGTTTCTCCTTTCCCCTCTCTCATTCCACTTTCTCTCTTCCCTGTCCCCTTTCTAATTCCTCTCCTCTATCTCCTTTCTTCTCTTCCCTCCCTCCCTCTCTTCCCCTCGGTGTAAAATCTCAGGTCGAGTCTTGGGAAGGTACTAGCAGGATAATATTTGCACGCTATGCATTTTAAACACTCCTCTCTCTCTCTCTCTTCTCGTTTCTCCTTTCCCCTCTCTCATTCCACTTTCTCTCTTCCCTGTCCCCTTTCTAATTGTCAAATCTTACAACCAATTCCGTTTCCCTAGTAAACGACATATTTCTGGTGAGCTTACCACCATCCTTTTTTCTCTCTCACTCACTTTCACGCTCTTTACGTCCTATCTTAATTCCCCACTCCATCTTCTCTTTTCCCTTCTTCTCCCTCTTTCCTTCCTTCTCCCTTTCTTTCTATCGCCATGATCTCACTCATCTAATAAAATACATATTTCCTTAACTAGATGCATGTACATACATAAGTACGTACATATGTTAGGTATTATAAACGAGATTTTCCGACAAGTTTACCATCCATTTCTCTGTCTCTCTCTCTCTCTCTCCTCTTTTTCTCATTCCTTCCCTCGTATTTTTCCCTCCCCTTTCTCTTTTTCCTCCTGTTTCCATCCTTCTTCTCTGTCCTTGTACTCTCTCTATCTTCTCTCAATTCTTCCTCTTCCCTCATTCCCCCTCCCCTCTCTCTCACCTTTCTCAGCTTTTCTTCTGTCAATTCTCCTTCCTATCCCTCCTCTTCTTTCTCCTTGTCCTCCATCTATCTTCTCTCATTCCTTTTCTTCCCTCTCATTCTCACCCACCCCCTTCCCTCTCTCTCTCCTCCCCACTTTCTCATTTCTTCTCATTCCTCCCCTCTCTTCCCCTCGGTGTAAAATCTCAGGTCGAGTCTTGGGAAGGTACTAGCAGGATAATATTTGCACGCTATGCATTTGTTGTGTATCCACCCAGTATTTACAATCACCAGTCCACTCTGTATTCTGGTTGCTAAAGCAACATCTCAATAGATAGTTTTCCCTGCCTTCCTCTCTTCCCTGAGCATTTTTCAGTGTCATAAATTTTTCCAATAAAACATCTTCGATCTACATTTTTCCTTCACTTTACATACGAGTTCTTCTTCGTTCAATAAAATACACAATACTTTTTGGCGACGAGGATAAAGCAAAGTTTACGTGCCACTTTTTGGCGACGAGGATAAAGCAAAGTTTACGTGCCTGTACAATTTTCATTCACAATGAGTTCATCGGAAGAAACTGCTGCGATTCTAAAACAGTTGAAGATTCAAGGGGAAGTTTTGCAAGCTATTCTGAAGAATCAAGCAACTGCTGCTTCTATCCAAATCATTCGATCACTCCCCAGACTGACAGTGGTGATTTCATTTGTTCCCTCCGTAGAATGATGTATCTTTTTCCTCCTTTTCAACATATTGAACACCTAATTTGAGGTTTGAGCATTTTTTTCACCTCAATACGTGCAACGTGCGTTTTGAACCTCCAATAGTACCTTAATTCTTGTAATACCTACTTAATGAGTTCCTTAATTCTTGTAATACCCAATTACTTAATACCTTATTCTTGTAATAAATATGTACATATTTGAGTTCCTATAGAAGAAAAACAGAAACTTTATCTTATAGGTATTATTATAGCGTTCCTAATTAATATAAGATATAGTTTCTGTTTTTCTTCTATGGTATTTGAGTTCCTTAATTTTCGTAATACTGAAGTACCTTCTTGTAATACTTGAGTACCTACATTGTACATATAATTTGTTACTAATCTTTACTGTCATAAATAAGAGAATTCCTACATTAGGTAGGTAGGTAGGTGCAAACATTAAAATAATTAGGTTTACAAAGGTAGGTGATTTAGGTAGGGAGTGGGAGGAGAAGGTCACCCATCCGGCAAACATTAAAATAATTAGGTTTACAAAGGTAGGTGATTTAGGTAGGGAGTGGGAGGAGAAGGTCACCCATCCGGCTACTAACCACTTAACATCAGTGATCTAGTAGGAACTAGTCCATTCAAAGTGCTATCCTGGCCATACCTACTTCTTGTACCAATCAGGGTTCCACATGGTTGTGGAGGTGATCTAGTAGGAACTAGTCCATTCAAAGTGCTATCCTGGCTATACCTACTTCTTGTACCAATCAGGGTTCCACATGGTTGTGGAGCTAACATTGGAAATTAGGTAGAGAAAATCAGGTTTTGGAGATAACATTGAAAATTTACCTCAGATTTCTGAGAAAGTTTCAATTTTCCGAACCACAGGCATACCTATTAGGTTATACATAGGTTTAATTGCTTTAAAACTCAAATATTCCAAGCCCTAGGCATACATAGGTTTTATACATCATACTTTGGCAGAAATAAAAGCACACTACTTGAGTTCTGTTCTCCGGTTATATAGTACTCGTTTTTTAAGTACTTATACCTCATACATCATACTTTGGCAGAAATAAAAGCACACTACTTGAGTTCTGTTCTCCGGTTATAGTACTCGTTTTTTAAGTACTACCTACTTGTATCTACTTTTATGGAGGCAAGTACACTAAGTACCCACTTGAAATGCATTTCAGCATTTTAAACTCGAATTGTGGAATGACCTTTTAGTTTTACTTATACCTACTTGTACTTTTATGGAGGCAAGTACACTAAGTACCCACTTGAAATGCATTTCAGCATTTTAAACTCGAATTGTGGAATGACCTTTCAGTGTACAAAAAGTTCGAGACTATTTTTTTACATGTGCTTGTGGTTTTGCTTTTTTTTTTTTTAAAGCAGTTTGAGTGGCTGCTCAGGACATACCTACTTTTTTTCCCATCAGCCTCTTGAGTAAAATTTTAAGGAAAAAAAAGCTTTTCTATGTATATTAACAACAATAAATGCACCTATGAGCTGGAAAATAAATTGAAAAATGTAAAGGGTTAAATTAGTTTCAGACCTTTCTCTCTCTCTCTCTCTCTCTCTCTCTCTCTCTCTCTAAAAAATAAAAGGGGTAGGAGAAAAAGAGACAAACATACTTAATACATAGCAAGAACATTTGGGAAGAAGGAAGAAAGAGAAGAGGAGAGGGAAAAAGAGAGAGTATTAAAAGAAGAAAGAGTTAGGGAAAAGCAGTGAGGAGGGAGTTTAAAATAAAGAAGGATGAGAGGGCAAGAAAGAGCAAGTGAGAGAGAGAGAGAGAGGAAGTGAGAGAGAGATCATGAAAGAAAAGAGGATGGATGGAGAGAGAGAGAGAGAGAGAGATAGAGAAACAAAGTGAAAGTAGATACCTATGGCTAAGTGTTTACTGAGAAACGTGTAGAGTGGAGAAAAGAACTTAAAATAAATGAAGATATATCTACGCATCACAATGACAAGAGAGAGAAAGAGAGAGAGAGAGAGAGAAAGAGAGAGAGAGAGAAAGAGAGAGAGAGAGAAAGAGAGAGAGAGCAGAAAGAAAGGAGGATGGAGAAAGAGAGAGAGGGAGAGATGAAATAGGCATAGACAGCGAGAGTGGAAATAATAATAAAGGAAGGACGGACTAAAAAGGGAGAGAGATAAGAAGGAAGAAAAGGGTCAGAAAGAAAGAAGGGAGGGGGACACATTCAGAGAGAATTGTTGAGGCAAAAGAGGAAAGCTTGAAGACTTTTTTTTATTATTTTTACAAAGACCCTTCCTTCTTTCTTGTGAAAATATTGTAAGACAAAAGGAATTCGAGCGAAATGCGAGCCTACCCTCTTCTCTATTTAACATCTTCTTCTTCTTCTTCTTCTTCCTCTTCTTCCTCTTCCTCTTTCTCCTCCTCCCTCTCCTCCTCACCCTCTTTATTTAACATCCATGTTTCACAAGCCTTTATGCCGGCGTTTTCAGTTTCTACGTTTATTAGATTCCGTTTTGTTGTGCACAACTTTGAAGTTTTTACACCTCCCTTGCTCCGACCCCGACCTGAAAACAAGTTGTCCAGACAAGTTGATCGAAATGGGTGGAGGGGAAGGAGATAAAAGGAGTGGTAGTAAATAAAGAACGGAAGGAAAGAAGAGTGACAAAATATAAGGGGGTAAGAGAAAGCAAAGATAGGAGAGAGAGAGAGAGAACATGAAAGAAAAGAAGAAGGTGGGAGAGAGAGGGAGGGGGAAAAATAAGAAAGAGGAGCAAAGAATAAAGAAGAGAAGGAGAGAGAGAAAATATAAAGGGACAAGAGAAAGCAAAGATAGGAGAGAAAGAGAGAGAGAGAACATGAAAGAAAAGAAGAAGGTGGGAGAGAGAGGGAGGAGGGGGAAAACAAGAAAGAGGGAGAAAATAAAGAAGAGTGGTAGTGAAAGAAAGGGAGAGTGGTTAGTGAAAGAAGAGATAGATATGTAGATCTTGTCCACAGAGGGCCAGTGAAAGAGTAGACATTGGTAGTGAAACAGGAGGGAAGAGTACTGAAAGAGAAGGGAGAGTGGCTAGTGAAAGAAGATAGCTTGAGTTAGTCAGAGAGAAGGGGTTAGTGAAAGAAGAGATCGCTAGATCTTGTTCACAGAAAGAGGGCCAGTGGAAGAGTAATTACAGCTAGTGAAAGAAGAGGAAGGGTTAGTGAAACGCTAGAAAGAGATAGTGAAACATCAGAGAGGGGTAGTGAAAGAGTAGGGAGGGTTAGTGAAAGATGAGGGAAGGTTAAGTATACTGAGACAATTCGGTTTGGTAGTGAAAGAAACAGGAAGTAGGGTTAGTGAAAGAGTAGGAAGGGGTAGTGAAACAGCAGATAGTGAAACAGGATGTAGGGCTACAGTGGTAGTGAAAGAAAGGGAGAGTGGTTAGTGAAAGAGGAAGGAGTGGTAGTGAAAGAAAGGGACAGTGGTTAGTGAAAGAAGAGATAGATATGTAGATCTTGTCCACAGAGGGCCAGTGAAAGAGTAGACATTGGTAGTGAAACAGGAGGGAAGAGTAGTGAAAGAGAAGGGAGAGTGGCTAGTGAAAGAAGATAGCTTGAGGTAGTCAGAGAGAAGGGGTTAGTGAAAGAAGAGATCGCTAGATCTTGTTCACAGAAAGGGGGCCAGTGGAAGAGTAGTTACAGCTAGTGAAAGAAGAGGAAGGGTTAGTGAAACACTAGAGAGAGATAGTGAAACATCAGAGAGGGGTAGTGAAAGAGTAGGGACGGTTAGTGAAAGATGAGGGAAGGTTAAGTGTGGTGAGACAATTGGTATTGGTAGTGAAAGAAACAGGAAGTAGGGTTAGTGAAAGAGTAGGAAAGGGTAGTGAAACAGCAGATAGTGAAACAGGATGTAGGGCTAGTGAAAGAGAATTGAGGGTTAGGGAAAGAAAACCCTAACAGGGAGGGAGTGAGACAATTGGTATTGGTAGTGAAAGAAACAGGAAGTAGGTTAGTGAAAGAGTAGGAAGGGGTAGTGAAACAGCAGATAGTGAAACAGGATGTAGGGCTAGTGAAAGAGAATTGAGGGTTAGGGAACGCATCACAATGACAGGAGAGAGAGAGAAAGAAAGAGAGAGAGAGAAAGAGAGAGAGAGAAAGAGAGAGAGGGAGAAAGAGAGAGATAGAGAGATAGGAAAGAAGAAAAGTGTCAGAAAGAAAGAAGGGAGGGAGACACATTCAGAGAGAATTGTTGAGGCAAAAGAAGAAGGTTTGAAGACTTTTTTTTTATTATTTTTACAAAGACCCTTCCTTCTTTCTTGTGAAAATATTGTAAGACAAAAGGAATTCGAGCGAAATGCGAGCCTACTTTCACATCAGTGGAAAAGAAGAGAGGAGAAAGGAGAGGAAAAAGGAAGAAGACGAAGAAGAAGAAGACGAAGAAAATGAGGGAAGATGAGAATGATGAGATGGATAAAAAGGGAAATAAAGAAGATGTAGAAAAAGGAAAAGAACTACTCTCTATCCTCTCCTAATACTCTCTCCTTCTTCTCCTTCCTTATCCTGCTTCTCATTCTTCTTCCTTCCTCTTCTTTCTCCCTATCCTTCCTTTTTGTCGCCTCCTTCTCCTCCCTCTTTTCTGTCCCACTGCTCTTCCTGTTATACTCCTCCCCTTGTTTTCTACTTTTTTCCCCTTCTCCTCTTCTCTATTTAACATCTTCTTCCTCCTCTTTCTCCTCCTCCCTCTCCTCCTCACCCTCTTTATTTAACATCCATGTTTCACAAGGCCTTTTGCCGGCGTTTTCAGTTTCTACGTTTATTAGATTCCGTTTTGTTGTGCACAACTTTGAAGTTTTTACACCTCCCTTGCTCCGAGGAAAATCAAGAAGAAAGATCTATTGAGCTAGAGCCTGCTAGACAAAAAATAAAAATTTAATACTGTAAAGGTGTAAAGGATCTAACAACATGGTTAGCTTTTTGAGGGGTTCATGGCCTTATTGCCCGAGGCATACTCTACCACTTAGTCCTTTAATTTCTCCAACAGAAGGTCCTCCTAGTCCGTGTACTCCTACCACCAAGCTAACTAGTCTGGCTCCTGAGTGCGCTGAAACAGTAAATTGGGAACTATTGCCTCCCCAGACATCCCATGAAAAGGGAGGGGGGGGGAAGTTTGACATAATCAAGCGTCAAACAATTCAATCAAGTCTATGAAGAAGGAGGGAAGAAAGAGAAAAGAGGAGGGATTATTCCACTAATTCTGCATTTTAATCTTTTTGTTTCTGATTGTTCATATGTCATATGCCATTCAAAGTTACGCCCCTTTTAAACTCTCTCTCTCTCCCTCCTTCTCCCTCTCCCTCTCCCTCCTTCTCTAAAGTATCCCACGACATTCTGTTTAACATTTTCTGGGAATTCCTCTCTTCTCGATCCTTTTTGTGACGCGTCCATTTTAGTTTAGGACTATTGCACTTTTTACATTTCCTGGGAATACCTCTCTTCTTGATCCTTTTTGTGACGCGTCCATTTTAGTTTAGGACTATTGCACTGATAGGGGACTACCCCAGGTTAGGAAGCACTGAACTTGAGGAAATGTCCCGAGGGAAAACCTGTATGGAATAGATTGATCAGAGCTTTTATGTTATGATTAAACTCATCCGATCAAACTTTCTATTCTCATGGGGGTTTTTTGCCAATATGGCTGTCGGCCATTTAGGCAGGAACTAGAGTTTTATAGACCCTTTTTTAGGACCTCATCACATTATACCTATGGCTATGGACTATGGATGTGTTACCTCCTTAGCCTTCCAGACCTTTTTTTTTAAGAGGTTTGACAGAGGGAACTGTAACAGCTATGGTCTTATCGTCCCGAAATCGAAGAGATAAGGAAGACAGGATAGGAGAAAGCCAGCCGTCCCGAGAACGAACATTATCCCATCAGGATAAAATACGCCCCGGGCGGGAATCGAACCCGCGGCCTAGCGCTTACAAGGCAGACGCACTACCAACCAAGCTAACTAGACCTGGCAGACCTTTAATGCCCAATTTCACTGGCAGGGTGGTGGGTCCACGAATTAAGGGTTTACCTAATGAATTTCCTACTCTCTGAAGTGAAGTGGTTAGGGCGGTGAGGTGGACTTTGAATCTGCAGTTTGGTGGTTCAATGCAGGTACGGGATAGACCAGTAAATGGGCCATCTTTTGTGTTTTCCTTTTTTTCCTTTTTTTTTACTTCCTTTTTTACTAGGCGTAGGCCTATTGGAACTTGTGAAAAGCTACCCAAAGCTGCGCCACTACTAGGCGTAGGCCTGTAGGCCTATTGGAACTTGTGAAAAGCTACCCAAAGCTGCGCCACTGGTTTTAACTTCAACACTTTTTAAAATGTGAAAGAGGGATTTTCAGAGTTTCATACAGCTCCCTCCCTAACACATAATACCTAGAATGTAACCTTCCTAAACTTTGAGAACTTTCCCTATTCTACACTACGACACTAGTTTTACACTTTATGAAGATAAAAGAAGGATACGGCACTGGTTTTAACACTTTTTAAAATGTGAAAGAGGGATTTTCAGAGTTTCCTCCACATAATACCTAGAATGTAACCTCTTCCTTAACTTTGAGAAGAAAGTTTTCCTAACTCAATTATACGGGCATCATGCTCTGAATAGAAAACTAACGACACAAGATGTCAGAGCGAAACAGAGAGAGAGAGAACATGAAAGAAAAGAAGAAGGTGGGAGAGAGAGAGAGGAGGGGGAAAAACAAGAAAGAGGAGCAGAGAATAAAGAACGGAAGAAAGAAGAGTGACAAAATATAAAGGGACAAGAGAACGCAAAGATAGGAGAGAGAGAGAGAGAGAGATAGAAAGAGAAAGAGAGAGAGAGCATGAAAGAAAAGAAGAAGGCGGGAGAGAGAGGGAGGGGGAAAAATGAGAAAGAGGAGCAGAGAATAAAAAAGAGAAGGAGAGAGAGAAAATATAAAGGGACAAGAGAAAGCAAAGATAGGAGAGAGAGAGAGAGAGAGAGAGAGAGAGAGAGAGAGAGAGAGAG
>NW_007378128.1:0-50146 GCF_000475195.1 Diaphorina citri
ATGTAGATATTATTTTATCAAAAGAAAATACATGGTAGCTAGAATCAAAAGGAATTTCCGCCAATGAGAAAGCATGGAAGGGACACAGTGACTAATCGTCAGTCAGTACACTATGTAAAGCCCGATTACCACTAGGTATGTATCCGTTCAGATCATGCTCTCGTCACAGTACAATAATAGTGCTTATTTATACTGCTCGCATAGGACTGAAAAGTCCCTTTACTCCAGCAGTAGGCTACTACTATTATTGTGGTCCAATTCTCAAATTATATTGAGGAAAAAATTCCATACCTCGGCTGGGATTGAACCCACGCCCTCCTGTTTACCAGTCGAGCGCCTAGACCACTACATCACCGAGGCAGATGTACACAAAAACCATGTAAATCGTAAGCGTAAAATCCTGTGACTTAAGGTCTTCCATTGTACAAAAATTCCTATTGTACAACCAAATCCTAATCCCTTGTTCAAAGATATCCAACAATACTGGTAGATTTATTTTTTTTTAAAAAGAGGTTTGACAGAGGGAACTGTAACTGCTATGGTCTTATCGTCCCGAAATTGAAGAGAGAAGGAAGACAGGATAGGAGAAAGCCAGCCGTTCCGAGAACGAACATTATCCCATCAGGATAAAATCCGCCCCGGGCGGGAATCGAACCCGCGGCCTAGCGCTTACAAGGCAGACGCACTACCAACTAAGCTAACTAACTTTTAAAAGTGCGATAATAAGTTGTAATAATATCCACTTAATAGTTGTGAGATAATGTTACGTATAGGTACTTGGGAAGTAGGCATTGGTAGAAACATTATTATCAATCTATAACTAGGTATATTCTATAGGTATCCCAATACTTTTTGTGACCTACCTAACCCACCTACCTTCGAGTGTACTAGTCCTAATGGCATGACACACGGCCTACATTAAAATTAAATGTACACTAATGGAAAGGCACTAAGTCTGCGTAGTGTGTCATTGCTACTTCCAACCTACCTTTATAGCTTACCTACCTTTAAAAACATCAACAACAACAATAACAACAACAACAACAACAACAACAACATCAACAACAAAACAACAATAGGATATGAGTATAGGAGTTGGGTAAAGGTTTGTGGAATACTCATTCATATGTTAATATTAATACAACTTACGGCTTTAAAAGCCATTTATTTTTACAATAAATGTGTCATAAATGTGTTAAGTGTGTCCTGATGGGTTACAAAACTTATGGTCGATTTCACCAATATTTTTTCAGCCTTTAGAAGAATTAAAAGGCTTGTTAAGCTAACAACCTGTTAAGTTCCATTTGATTTGTATAGGTTTAACAGAGCTGTTAAGCTAACAGGCTGTTAGGGGCCAAAAAGAAGGTTGGTAAAATCCACAATTACAAGTTACGTAATTCCGGCCACTCACTATCAGGTAGACCTGACAGGTACACCTGACAGGGGAGACAGGAAAAAAAAAAAAAAAAACGACGGAGTAAAAAGTGGGGCTGATGAAAAATTCATACCTGTATGCAAAGAAACCTGATGAGCTTTAGATGAAATGGGAAGATAATTTGGACTTCACAAAGGGCTCACCTAACAGCATGGCTAGGCTAATACAGGGTGTTACTCATCTAACAGCATGGCTAGGCTAATACAGGATGTTACTCATCTGACGGCATGGCTAGGCGAAGTGTACAGGATGTTATTCATCCAGCGAAGTGAGAGATCAGTTTTAATGCAACAAAGTTCCATTTAGTTTGTTCGCAAGTTCGTATACGGTACTAGGTGAATTCCGTCGCTTCGCTCCGGAATCCCGCTAGTTCATCCCGAGGCATGGCCAAACTTGTAGAAATAATAAAAAATACGGTCGCGCTGCGCGCTCCCTATTAGCTGCATAGTTATCAAACTAAAAACATGAACGAAACTCAAAATGTGTCGAAAGCGGAATATTTCTCTCCCGCAGTCTCTGCACTCTGTGTATTTATGGAGATTTTAGCGATCAAAAATTGATCACATCTCAGGATCGGTTTAGATTTTCGCAAAATCCTTTCTTATTGCACACCTAGACCATAAAAGGAATAGTCCTATCAAATTTCAGCTTTCTAGGTCTTGTGATTCTTGAGATGGAGCGATCAGTGTGGGAAAGTGGGAAACGTGAATGAATGAATGGATCTTGATTTTATAATATAAGATATCTGTTTGTTTCACCAGAACTCTCAAACAGTTAATCCGATTTTCACGAAAATTTGGCAAACATGTACAAAGATTTTCACATTAGATTTCAGAGCAACGCCGCGATTGGTGCAGAGGTAGGTAGTTGTATTTCCTACCCACGCCTGATACGCCAATCAGGAAGGAGAAAAATGAGAAGACGAAAAATCCCATCTTTATGTATTGTATTTTTATGAAACTGTCACCTAGTGTGTGATAGATAGTTTTCTAGTTCCACCCCGTATATCTTACCCTTTGGTAGCGTACTACGTTCATAGTATAGATTAATTGCATACGTTTTATACAATGTAGATATTATTTTATCAAAAGAAAATACATGGTAGCTAGAATCAAAAGGAATTTCCGCCAATGAGAAAGCATGGAAGGGACACAGTGACTAATCGTCAGTCAGTACACTATGTAAAGCCCGATTACCACTAGGTATGTATCCGTTCAGATCATGCTCTCGTCACAGTACAATAATAGTGCTTATTTATACTGCTCGCATAGGACTGAAAAGTCCCTTTACTCCAGCAGTAGGCTACTACTATTATTGTGGTCCAATTCTCAAATTATATTGAGGAAAAAATTCCATACCTCGGCTGGGATTGAACCCACGCCCTCCTGTTTACCAGTCGAGCGCCTAGACCACTACATCACCGAGGCAGATGTACACAAAAACCATGTAAATCGTAAGCGTAAAATCCTGTGACTTAAGGTCTTCCATTGTACAAAAATTCCTATTGTACAACCAAATCCTAATCCCTTGTTCAAAGATATCCAACAATACTGGTAGATTTATTTTTTTTTAAAAAGAGGTTTGACAGAGGGAACTGTAACTGCTATGGTCTTATCGTCCCGAAATTGAAGAGAGAAGGAAGACAGGATAGGAGAAAGCCTGTCCTTCTTCTCTCTTCGCTTTCGCGACGATAAGACTGCTGAGCAGTTACAGTTCCCTCTATCAAAACTCTTAAAAAAACCATCTTTATATCTATGTACCAATAAAAATGAATAGATGAATAGACCAAGTTATAGGATACTACACAAGTACAGATGCATATGGAGGCGGGATAAAACGCTACATTTCATATTTTAAGAGCACTCGAAGAAGAGGGCACTTCAAAACTCTCAAAAGTTCACAAGGATTTTTCTCGGTGTTCTCCTGGAAATTATTCCCAAATCCAGAGCGTCTAGACTCCTACATAGCACAATGTAATAAAGGTTTTATTTGCGGGATTTTTCAGAGGTTAACAAACACTTTAATATGTTGTGTTTGGATTGGAAGCGCTAGGTCGCGGGTTCAATGCCCGCCAGGGACAAACTTTATCCCAGACGTTCTTGGAACGACTGGATTTCCCCTATTCAGTTCTTTCTATCTTCGATTTCCGGACGAGAAGACCTCCGTTGTTACGGTTCCACCTATCAAACCTCTTTGAAAAAAAAAAAAAAATCCCTAAACGGAATGTAGCTTAAACAGTTTACTGGGAATAAACTGGACAACTAGAGCACTGAGTGTTTACATATTTTCTTCACACATACCTTCTCAGATTACAAGAAACTCAACCAACTTCATTTTTATATCCCTTTAAAAATAATTTATCTCTATTTAAAATTAATTAATCAGTGATTAATGATTGATTAACCATGGATTGAGTTTTCTCTCTATGGAAGAGTTGGTAGTCACATTGAGAATGTGCCAGCAAAGACATTTTAGCCGGACATAAAATCACTCGGTAAATGAAACACATCAGAAACCGATTTAAATATATCTTGACGGTCCAAGAATAGTTCGAAATCTAATGCAGCGGTTTTCAACCTTTTGTCGCCCACGTACCCCTTGGGCCCCCGGGCCCCCACCACCATCATAATCAGAACCATGTACCCAGACCTAGTTTGATGTGTACCATTACTAAGTTCTAAAAACACAATCAAAATCTAATGCAGCGGTTTTCAACCTTTTGTCGCCCACGTACCTACCCCTTGGACCCCCGGGCCCCCACCACCATCATAATCAGAACCATGTACCCAGACCTAGTTTGATGTGTACCATTACTAAGTTCTAAAAACACAATCAGTAAAAATAAAAAAATCAGTGCCTTTTTGGACTATACTGCACTGATATGTGGCCAAAATTTGAAATTTGCTTTTGTTATTGACAACAAAAATTTGCGTACTCCCAGGGATACGCGTACCCCTGGTTGAGAATCGCTGATCTGATGGACCAATGGATAAATTCAACATCTAATGACCCAATGGATAAAGCCTCTAATGGAGCTCGACTAGGTTTAACGAGATCCAAGAACTGGATTAAATATTTCCAAGACGCCACTAATATAATTTGCTTTTGTTATTGACAACAAAAAATTCGCGTACCCCTGACCCCTGGTTGAGAATCGCTGATCTGATGGACCAATGGATAAATTCAACATCTAATAACCCAATGGATAAAGCCTCTAATGGAGCTCGACTAGGTTTAACGAGATCCAAGAACTGGATTAAATATTTCCAAGACGCCACTAATATATTTAAGTATTTATCTATTTATACTCTAAATACACCTACTTTTGTTGTGAATTTAAAGTATGAAAACGGTACCTTTACAAGCTTTACTATATTGATTTTCTTCTTGCCTATAAATATGTACCATGAGTAGCTCGCTGCAAGCTGCTTGCACGTGCAAGTGCAACTCATTTGGCACGCATCCCTTCGGAGTTTTTGCACAATTTTGCATTTGACACTCCGTACCTGTTTGACATATTATGCCCGTTATGTAACTCAATATGCAATATACATTATGTATAATGAAGTATATCTGTTTAACATATGTACATTGTACACATCTACATAATATGATATTTTGTTCCGCAGCCCAGAAAGGCAGAGTTCATAGACCTACTGCGTTCTGCATTCTCGTTTATTAGTGCAAATATAAATACATGTTAATGTTTGTATGAAATCTCCACACATATGGAATTTTTCCCGTATATGGTTTACATGATCTTTGCGTTATATCTAGGGTGACCATATTTTTTTTTGGCCCAAAGCAGGACGCAGTCCTTTTTGGACGTGGGGGGGGTGGTGAGGTATTAGGTGGGTATAAAATATGTTTTTAAACCCACTTAACTAGGTAGGTATAAACATAAATACATAATATTGTACAATATTGGAATCGTAAAATGGATTTTTTCCCGAGCTCATTGCTCTCAATGATAATATTAGGTTCGGACCAGCTAAAGCGGGACAATATCGGGACTTTGGGCGAAAGCGGGACATTTTAGTGTCCCCAGAGGATTTCTCAGCACAGCGGGACCAGAGGCTCCAAAACGGGACTGTCCCACCAAAAGCGGGACGTATGGTCAGCCTAGTTATATCGTGCCATATTAAAATTTGTTGAAATACTCATTCATAGTTGTATGTACTTTGCATTGGTAACTTGTATGCATTGGATACATGCAATGGTTGTAATAATCATGTATTATGTTATAGCTTATGACGACGCCATCGATCGACGAGCTGAAAAGGTGAATCTATTATGTCAAGGCAGTGTACGGTTTCAGTCGACGTCGATTGACGGCGTCGAGACTATGTGTATGTAGACACAGCTTTAAGTAGGAGTTCAAAGATTACATCCGAAATGCTTTTCAACGTAATGTAATGGATTTGTACTGCGTGAAGTACATATGGGATAGTCGACAATTATCTGTGTATTTAGCAAAGATGTTATTTCCTGGTAATCGGCAACAAATTAGCGCGAACTCATCTTCTTCTATTAATCTCCTTCTTGGTTTGGAATTAATAGTTTTCTGTAATGTAGTGCCTTTCTCTGTAAAGAACACTCCTACAACAATAAAGATTAAAAGATTACAAGGTATGCCAGGGGTTTGTGAACAAAGAACACTTTTGGACTACACCCGAGGCGAAAGTTTGAAGGGTTCTCCTGAAGGAATATTTTGCATAAGTATTATCTTTTCTTTTCTGAGAGCCTTCAAGGTAGTTTAATAAAGAGATCTTGAATGTTCCTCAGTATTTCAGAGGGGCTGGGTATTCTTATTCTTTCTTCTGTCGAATTGACAATACTCGAAATTCGGTCTGCTATAGCACAGCTCCGAGATGTTTTACTCAATGTTGCAACGTTGTGTGGAATTGTGGATCGATTTATTTTTATTGCTCGCCAATGATGGCGTAATTTCTTCCGTTATTGATATTATAGATTTTCTTATTGATAGCATCGATTATCAATTTTATTGATATGCCCAGCAGGCTTCAAAAAAAGTGGAAGAAATGCCTCATTTGCTTCTTAAACTACCCACGTACAGTCATTAACATCATCCTTTTGACCCTTTTCAAAACTGGTCCCAATTGCATTGACACAAAAAAAAGAAACATTAACTTGCAACAACAAAAATTAAGATGGTAGTATAATCTTCAAACCAGGTGCACATTCCATGATTACAACAATTATTGAGCCAATTTGGTATCATGACTCTCCATAGGCAATGTAAAGAGATGTACCCAAAAGTTCAATGCACATTCCATGATTACAACAATTATTGAGCCAATTTGGTATCATGACTCTCCATAGGCAATGTGAAGAGATGTACCCAAAAGTTCACCAGAATATGACGAAAGAAGACATACCTCGAATAGCTTTTGTCAAAATAGTACTAGTCGTCCTTTGATATAAAACAAAGTATTTATCAAAATAGTAGATACTTGTCCGAGATAAATGTTTGGTCAAACATGGACATGGATAGACTTTTGTCAAAATAGTACTGGTCGTCCTTTGATATAAAACAAAGTATTTATCAAAATAGTAGATACTTGTCCGAGATAAATGTTTGGTCAAACATGGACATGGATAGATTTTTGTCAAAATAGTACTGGTCGTCCTTTGATATAAAACAAAGTTTTTATCAAAATAGTAGATACTTGTCCGAGATAAATGTTTGGTCAAACATGGACATGGATAGAATCTCAATATGGTCAATCTTGACATGCGATAGATTCCTGCTCTTTGCAGTTTACCTGTAATAGGCAGTAATTATTGTAACAGCTATTGAATGTACCAGTTTTCGACACATCACTGAAGTTGAGCAACGTTGCACGTTACTGGAATCTGCATGGGTCATACTGTTCGATAGCACGTTGAGTCTACAGTCTACATAAGTAAATATTGTTTTTTTTTTTTTAATGTTTTTTTATTTATTGGTGCGCCAACAAATTTAATTAATTCTATTTTAATGGATGATAGAGAATAAATGGAGCACTTACAACGTACCATTATATTTTCTTATCAAATACCTAATGTATAACTTGGAAAAGAACTATAACTTTTTGGTGATATGCGAACCTCTATGCAAACAAAAGTTATCTTAATGTTCTATTCTCTGATTGTCTACTTTGACCGTAAAATGCATAACCAGGGCAAAAAAAGTAAGAAAGAAAGATCTTTTTTTTTTTTTCTTTTTTTTTACATGTTTCTTTACTTTCCTCGTTTCATTATTTACTTTAGACCTTCATTTTATTTGTGGGCTTGAGCCAATTATTGAGCCACTTTTAGCGGACTGATTCAGTTAAAAATTTGACACAAAGAACCACGTGATCTCGATTCTTGATTTTTATTGACATGACAAAAAGATATTCCATTTTTTTTTCCTCCTTTTTAATTAAAGTTCTAAAAAATCTATCAACCTATCAACTATTGAACTCCTGTGTTCCTTTGGCTTTCCATGCTTCTCTTATGTACTTATCTATTCAATGGCAGGATTCTCACTTCTGTGAGCTCTTCCATCCAACCATTCATAAAATTTTAATTCGAGACATGATATTCTTCTTTGTCAAATTCCTGTCATGTATGAAATTCCAAGTGAAATATGGGAACACAAGAACCCGAGAACATATTCCTAGCTGAGGTAACTAGTAAGTACTATCATTATTCTTATATCTAAGATAATCTAAGTAGGTAAGTAAGTATATCTCATTCATGGTAGGTAGGTAGGTACTTTACATACTTAGTAAGTAAGTATCCATTCAAGAGGAAAGGAGTTTTCAAGCTAGGACTCCAATTAATTCTGTTTCGACTAGGCTAGACTGGACTTGGTTGTATAACTTTTTCTATTCTGCTTTTGTAGGTAATTAATTTTTCAATGGACGTTGGATATTTCTTTATTTACATTTCTATTTTATATACCTACCTATGTATTTATTTATTATTTTTTTTTTATTTAATCATGTCTAATCGTCGTCATTAAAATAACTCAGCCAAAACAAGATGTCAAGTGAAATTATGCTTCAATGGGGAAACAGGTACTTTACATACTTAGTAAGTAAGTATCCATTCAAGAGGAAAGGAGTTTTCAAGCTAGGACTCCGAGTGTAGATCAAATGCCAACAACTATTGAAAATATATAAAAATCCAGTTTCTAGTTTACTAATCCAAGATCTAAGTTGTACCTACCAATAGTCCAATATTCTATTAGGTACCTGCTTTTTAATGGATTTTTATCTTTCTATCAACAATAAATAACGTGTTTCTATCGTTTTGAAAGACGGAACCTTTTCCTGTAGTGAGCAAAAAAAAAAATAGATATGAACAAGTAGAGATAGTAGGTCGAATCGCTCAATGAAAGAAAAAAAATCCAACAAACTTCAATATTGAAAAGCTGCAACCCGGTATCAATGTACAAGTGTGTACGTATATTATTAGCCAAGAACATAAATTAGAAAAATAATGTACGTACGTACGTACTAATAGACAAGTAGGATAAATTAGTATAAAAACCTGGTCGGTAGGTAATATCATCAATGTAGGTTAGTTACGGAAAATAAAAAAAGATATAGAAAAACTCTTTTTTTTCGATTAGGCGCTTAACACTTATGATACCTAGTAAGGTCGTCCGCGCCAGAAACTCATTTTTAAAAACTAAAAAGAGCTCATAAAATGAGAATTATTAGTTTTTTCGTGGGTTGTAGCACTTAAATTATTCACTATTGAAATAATGAAAGTTAAAAAAAAGGGGGGTAAGATTTATACAACACTGTCACAAGGTAGGGGCAAGTCGGCAAGTAATTAACTTTTTGCATAAAATGTATTTAAGTATAATTTTATACCGTTCAGGAGTGCAGGTGCCATCACGCAATAAAAGAAAATTCTACGTAACAACTCACTTTTCAAGTGCATAGAGAGAGGGTAAAATATTTTAGTAGATAGATATTAAAACTATAGGTAGTCATACCACGGTATATCTTATCAAACCATAGACAAAAAGTATAGAAAAATATAAAAGGGAAAAAATAATAGCGGATTGACACTTGGGAAAAATGCAAAAAAATCTATGGTATTAATTACTTGAGAACTTTGGCCACAGAAAAAAAAGTAAAAATCACTTGGAAAAATTTCCAACACAAACACTTCACACGTAACTTTTTAATCACACGTCTCACACAAGTGACGACTTTTTAATCTATTTTTTAATTGTGTTTACGCGTAACTTTCGTATTAAAAAGAAAAAAAAATTAAGCTCGAATTCTCAGCTCAGTTGACCGTAGAGAAGATAGTTATAAACGGATCTAAAAAAAATAAAGCTCGAATTCTCAGCATCTCAGCTCTGTTGACCGTAGAGAAGATAGATATAAACGGATCTGAGATCTCGACCAGGAGGAACTTTGATGCGAGAGAAAAAAAATTGGTTTAAAAAAACTCCTTAAACCGGTTCATGTGAGTTTAATGCTATGGTTTAATGAGAGGCAGTATACACATGACTAATGGATGTTTACTTCAATATTTTTCCGGTTCATGTGAGTTTAATGCTATGGTTTAATGAGAGGCAGTATACACATGACTAATGGATGTTTACTTCAATACTTTTTTTAGGAAGGAAACCGAAATTTCTATATTTGACCAAAATAATGAGCCCGTTAATTGCATCCACTTTAGTTTTTTGAGAGAACACTTAGGAAAAATGCAAAAAAAAAAATATGGTATTAATTACTTGAGAACTTTAGTCACAGAAAAAAAGTGAAAATCACTTGGAAAAATTTCCAACACAAACACTTCACACGTAACTTTTTAATCACACGTCTCACACAAGTGACGACTTTTTAATCTATTTTTTAATTGTGTTTACGCGTAACTTTCGTATTAAAAAGAAAAAAAAATTAAGCTCGAATTCTCAGCTCAGTTGACCGTAGAGAAGATAGTTATAAACGGATCTGAGATCTCGACCAGGAGGAACTTTGATGCGAGAGAAAAAAAAATTGGTTTAAAAAAATCCTTAAACCGGTTCATGTGAGTTTAATGCTATGGTTTAATGAGAGGCAGTATACACATGACTAATGGATGTTTACTTCAATATTTTTTTTTTAGGAAGAAAACCGAAATTTCTATATTTGACCAAAATAATGAGCCCGTTAATTGCATCCACTTTAGTATTTTTGAGAGCAATTTCTAAGTAGTGTTTTATTGGGTGGAGGTTGTGGAGAATGGTAACTTTATGGTTGGAGATTGGACCAATGTTTGGTGGGTGATTGTGTGTACCTAGTGTTTTATTGGGTGGAGGTTGTGGAGAATGGTAACTTTATGGTTGGAGATTGGACCAATGTTTGGTGGGTGATTGTGTGTACCTACTGAGCTCTGCTTGTTTTGGTAACTATTGAGTCTTTGCTACACATTTCTCTAACGATTTCAGAGTTTAGAACATAAAAATTTTATGGTCTAAAAGTTCCAAACTCAAATTCCAATTGGAGCAGAATAAACAAGATATACGAGTACATATTCTATTCTGTTATGCTCTATTCTTAATAGGGGGGGAAGAGAGAGAGAGAAAGAGGAGGGAGGGAGAGAGAAAGGTAAGAATCGTATTATTTTTTTACAAGTACCTTTTATGCTTCTTAGGTACCTACTTATGCTCTCTCTCTCTCTCTCTCTCTCTCTCTCTCCTCCTTTTTCTATCTCCCTCTTCCTCTCTATCTCTGTCTCTTTTTCCCTCCCTTCTCTTCTTGCTTTCTATGATGCCTTCTTCTCCTTCTCTCTGTGTGTCTCTGTCTCTTTCTCTCTCCTTCCTCCTCCCTTTCTCTCTCTCTCTCTCTCTCGCTCTCTCCCATTATCCCGTATGATATAGCCTCTTTCTCTCTCTCTCTCTCTCTCTCTCTCTCTCTCTCTCTCTCTCTCTCTCTCCTCCTTTTTCTATCTCCCTCTTCCTCTCTATCTCTGTCTCTTTTTCCCTCCCTTCTCTTCTTGCTTTCTATGATGCCTTCTTCTCCTTCTCTCTGTGTGTCTCTGTCTCTTTCTCTCTCCTTCCTCCTCCCTTTCTCTCTCTCTCTCTCTCTCGCTCTCTCCCATTATCCCGTATGATATAGCCTCTTTCTCTCTCTCTCTCTCTCTCTCTCTCTCTCTCTCTCTCTCTCTCTCTCCTATTATCCCGTATGATAGCCTCTCTCTCTCTCTCTCTCCCATTATCCCGTATGATAGGCTCTTTCTCTCTCTCTCTCTCTCTCTCTCTCTCTCTCTCTCTCTCCTATTATCCCGTATGATAGCCTCTCTCTCTCTCTCTCTCCCATTATCCCGTATGATAGGCTCTTTCTCTCTCTCTCTCTCTCTCTCTCTCTCTCTCTCGAGTTTAGAACATAAAAATTTTATGGTCTAAAGTTTCAAACTCAAATTCCAATTGGAGCAGAATAAACAAGATATACGAGTACATATTCTATTCTGTTATGCTCTATTCTTAATAGCATAGGCAAAAGGAATGAAGCTATGCCTGATAGGAAAAATAATATAACTTGTTTATAACGCCCTAAATCCCCAATATTCAATTAAATGACTTTTCATAATTTCATCATTACTTGTGACATCAAAACTTGTTTTACCAGTATTACGTTATTTTTTGGATCCATTCCTGAATTTTTCTTCTTCATTTTAATAGGAAAAATAATATAACTTGTTTATAACGCCCTAAATCCCCAATATTCAATTAAATGACTTTTCATTATTTCATCATTACTTGTGACATCAAAACTTGTTTTACCAGTATTACGTTATTTTTTGGATCCATTCCTGAATTTTTCTTCTTCATTTTCATCTTCTTCTCTTCCCTCTTCCTCTTCCATGTCTTCTTTTAATCACACTTGGCAGTAAAGTACGAATAAGTTACGTCTCAAGTTAGGAATGTTTATCTCATCTCGACTTGGATTAGGTAGGTACTCGGATTTTCCTGCTTTGCCACTTAATATTGTCGGTATGAGGCCGTAAATCCATAACCATAATGGTCCCGATGGGACTAGATACTAGATAACTAGACCAAGATCTGAATAGAGTTGTGAATGAAAAAACTTTTCCTACCTATTTGAGATTGTCATTTTACTTTTCTTCAAACGGAACTTCAAGATGTGGGTCATAATATGAGGTAACAAAGATATGAACTGCTCCAAGATCAGGATAGGAAAAAATGGACGATAAAACGTATGAAATGGATCATATGGCAATGTCAATTACCTATAATTGAAGAGCAACTCTAGTACACAGACACACTGATTTTACTGTAGGTACACATCTCTGCTATAATTCTATATACAATTCCAATAGCGTTCATTTTATACCAGACATTTAGATCACATTAATCACACAGACACAGATAACCTTCACAAAGTTACGAAGACATCCATCAAGACACAGAAAATACACTTTTAAACGTAGGTATCCAAAATTATGGATATGAAACTGGTCCAGATATTCATTCTGGGGGTCCAAGGGGTTTAAACCCCACAAAACCTTCCAACACCGTAACACAGGTAGGTATCATGCCTATTTTAAGTCTAGCGAATTTAAAACCGGTACCTACTATGCCTATTTCAAGAATATGAATTATTAAAAAAAAAAAAAAAGATGACCATGTTTTCTGGCGTGCTGCCCCAACAAAACTATTAAAAAAAAAAAAAGAAAAAAAAGATGACCATGTTTTCTGGCGTGCTGCCCCAACAAAACTAATCAGTAATCAGTCACGTTCTAGTCTTGCTGGGCCCTGTTCCACAAACCTATTTTACACTTCCAAGGTAGGCTGGAACATCAGAAATCGCGTGAAATAATCGCGTGAGGCCGAAAAACAAGTTGAAACCCACTGCGTCTAAGTAGAATATGTGATTTATGATTTAAAAACTAATCAGTAATCAGTCACGTTCTGGTCTTGCTGGGCCCTGTTCCACAAACCTATTTTACACTTCCAAGGTAGGCTGGAGCATCAGAAATCGCGTGAAATAATCGCGTGAGGCCGAAAAACAAGTTGAAACCCACTGCGTCTAAGTAGAATATGTGATTTATGATTTAGCTGTTGAAGACTCTTGCTTCTTTTGCCAAAGATTTCAAGTGTCTGGTTTAGAAGATTGAGGACATTTTGAGTTAAAACGAGTGGTAATTAGTACTTAAGTAAGTACTATCATTATTCTTTATATCTAAGTAGGTAAGTATATCTCATTCATGGTAGGTAGGTAGGTAGGTAGGTACTTTACATACTTGGTAAGTAAGTATCCATTCAAGAGGAAAGGAGTTTTCAAGCTAGGACTCCAATTAATACTGTTTCGACTAGGCTAGACTGGACTTGGTTGTATAACTTTTTCTATTCTGCTTTTGTAGGTAATTAATTTTTCAATGGACGTTGGATTCTTTGTGCATTGATAATATCAGAAAGTGTTTTCTCTTCCTATACATCCCATATGGTCCATTAAGTTTGAAATTTTCAAACTATCTTTAGATTCAATTGCAATAATTAGTCAAGCACATTTTTTCTCATTAGAAATTTATCGATAACAATTAGGTAGATAGATTTTCCTCTCTCCATTAGGTACCTACTTCTGAACAAATTAATGAGCAATTACGATTATTCTAGACTGCCTTTTCTTTATTAGAATCACGTTTCCTACAGTACCTACCTACTCTGTGCAGATTAGACTGAATTGAAAAAGCGAACTTGGTTATAAAAGTACAACAGATTGCTACATTGAGTAGGTACTTGGTGTTTATACCTTTGGCAAAATACAAGGTATGAGTGCAAGTAATTTGTACTTCTCCCATCACCTATTCCTATTTTAAAAGATGATTAAAATACAATCCCTTCAGGTCAACAGGAATCATAACTACACCTTACAAGGCTGAGACCATTTAGTTCACACAACAGCTTGTGCAGAATCCATCATAAAAAGAAACTTTGAACAGATTTATTTTAAGTGTCAAGTATTCACCTATAAAAACCCACTGATTGTCTACTTTGACCGTAAAATGCATAACCAGGGCAACAAAAAAAGAAAGAAAGATCGTTTTTTTTTTTCTTTTCTTTTTTTTTACATGTTTCTTTACTTTCCTTGTTTCATTATTTACTTTAGACCTTCATTTTATTTGTGGGTTTGAGCCAATTATTGAGCCACTTTTAGCGGACTGATTCAGTTAAAAATTTGACACAAAGGACCACGTGATCTCGATTCTTGATTTTTATTGACATGACAAAAAGATATTTCATTTTTTTTTCCTCCTTTTTAATTAAAGTTCTAAAAAATCTATCAACTTATCAACTATTGAATTCCTGTGTTCCTTTGGCTTTCCATGCATAATATATCTACATAACAAGGTAGTTCAGATAATTTTTAATAGAAAAAGTACACCTCTGCCTTTTACACCTCTTTGCTATGTGTCCATGTAATGTAACATTATGCAGCACATTATAATAGACTACATTATGATTTATCCTGAACATAAGTAACATGGAACTGGAGTTACCTACACAAAACTTTACCTGGATCCTATGAATAAGTAGGTAATCCTTTCAATGAGTTTACATGCAATAATTTCAAATGACTAGAAATCAAGAGATAGAGTAGGTGTTCTAGCTTTGAGTTGGTGGAGACAAATATTCAATGGCAGAATTCTCACTTCTGTGAGCTCTTCCATCCAACCACTCATAAAATTTTAATTCGAGACTTGATATTCTTCTTTGTCAAATTCCTGTCATGTATGAAATTCCAAGTGAAATATGGGAACACAAGAACCCGAGAACATATTCCTAGCTGAAATATCACTTGGAAGAACCTGATCATCAGGTATCAGGTCTATGTGATTTCAGGTTTTACTACTCCTTCTCCTCTTTCTTTATTTACATTTCTATTTTTTATACCTACCTACCTACCTATGTATTTATTTATTTTTATTTAATCATGTCTAATCGTCGTCATTAAAATAACTCAGCCAAAACAAGATGTCAAGTGAAATTATGCTTCAATGACAAAATAAAAGATCATCAAGTCAAAACATTTTTTTGGGTATTCATTTTGTTTGTTTATACAAAGAGGGTACCTTGAAGAAGGAGAAAAATGTAAATCAAGGAAGGGAGATAAAATATTATTGTTGTAATTTCTCTGACTTCTGTAAACTTCATTCATTATGACAAGTACCTCAAAGGTCTTCTACTTTCCTTAACTTCATATTATACTCAGTACTCGGTAGAGAAAAATACCTAATGTTGTCTTTTGAGTCAACCAGATAGTACTTAACTAACAAATATTCTCTTTTGAATTTTCAGACAAACAAATCGACTTCAAAACTGTGGACCTGAAAAAGTTGAAAGTCCGAGACTTGAAGAAAATCCTCAACGACTGGGAAGAAGAGTGCGATGGCTGTCTGGAGAAGGGCGATTTCATTAAGAGAATAGAAGAACTCAAGCCCAAATATGTGAGAGAAGAACTTTAAAATAAAGAGCTATGGAATTCCTGAACCCCTGAGAGAGAAAGAGCTGTGTAGAGAGATGCAAAGGTTTTATGTTGTTTATTAATAGGTACATACCTATTTTTTGTTTAGGAAAATGCAACATATATGGGTGGTTGCTGTGGGCATATAGAGCACATGTTCTCATTTACAAGCAAAAAAAAAAAAAAAAAAAAAAAGTTGGGGGGGAAAAAAAAGGGCATAAGGCTTTTTTCCCAGCAAAAAAAAAAAAAAAAAAAAACAGTTGGAGTGGAGAACAAAGGGCATAGAGCTTTTTGCCCTCAAGTCTATGCAGTTTGAAGTTGTCAGTTCCCTAAGACTGTGTAAGACATTGCTTTTGTAAACAACAGGTTTGTTAAGTTATGTAACTCAACTTCTAACTAAATCTGAGGACTGAAGGTTGTTGTGAACAAACTTTTTAATGGACGACAAAAAATTTAAAATTATTTTGCTTTATTGGCAACAAAAAACCACTATCTTCTAAAGATCTAAAGAACAGTATGTTATGGATTATGTGCATACTGATCTAAATCTTCACTTCACTTATGCATTTACCCTCTCTCTTAATCCAATGTTTGACAGTATGGTCGGTTTTCGTATTGTCTCTCTCTATTTTACTTGTACATAAATGTTAAATTTAAGGATTTGCTAGAAATTTAATTAAAAATAATAAAACTAAAGACTATGTGATATGGTGGTGAATTTAAAGCATTGAAAATCTCAAATCCTGGATCATTTTCCAAAGTTGATCGTGTCTACAAGAGACAGGAAAAAACGGGATGAAAATAAAGTCACTTTACCTTGCTCTAGAGCGGGAGTGGTTTTTGGTCTTCCCATCGGATTTATCCCCATTGGTTGCACACATTGATGCACTTCTGTTGATGGCATCCTGTCTGGGTTTTCTCTCGTTAATGACCAGCAAGTTTTCATTGGCGAACCGATTCCCGTTGCTGTTCTTCTTGTAGGTTTTACTCTTGTTGATAGCTTCCCGGATGGTTTCAATGTTTTCATAAACATTATCATCTGGTTCATCTGGGGAAACGAGATTCGAGCATTTCTAATTCGACTTGTTTTAACCCTACAGATATATCGCTAATGTTGCTTTTTAGCTAAAACGGGGTTAAAATTATACCTATTTTACAGCTAAAAAATTAATGCGGCCCGCGGCCAACAATTCAAGGTCCAATGCGGCCCGTGGTCAACTTGAGTTTGTGCACCCCTGGTCTAGGTCGTCTAGGAGTTATTGAAGGTATCATTTTTCATAGGTTTGCTTTTTCACGCGACTACGCTTTCAATGTGTGACGGGCCTAATTTCGGACTAGTGAATGAATAAAGGAACACTTGACTTTTTTATATGATTTAATAATCAACTTAAAACAACACCAATGTGAAGAAAATATCAGCTTCATAAACATCTAGAACTGCTTTGTTAATTGATCGCTATTGAATGCAATTAATAAAAATCTGGTGTGAACATCACACGACTTTCCTTATCCTATTGAATGATGCTTATTTGTGTGTTCTGTTGTAACATTTACAATATCTCGTAATATATCTACATAACAAGGTAGTTCAGATAATTTTTAAGAGAAAAAGTACACCTCTGCCTTTTACACCTCTTTGCTATGTGTCCATGTAATGTAACATTATGCAGCACATTATAATAGACTACATTATGATTTATCCTGCACATAAGTAACATAGAACTGGAGTAACCTACACAAAACTTTACCTGGACCCTATGAATAACTAATACTTTCAATGAGTTTACATGCAATAATTTCAAATGACTAGAAATCAAGAGATAGAGTAGGTGTTCTAGCTTTGAGTTGGTGGAGACAAAAATTTCAACATAACTGTAGTTGCTACTTATTTTACCTTATTCTTTATTTTTAGTTTTGACTCAGACAAAAAAGTCTTATTAAGCATTTACAAGCAGATAAACATGATACAAGTTGATAACATATTTTATTTAATTTGTATTATTTTGGTAATTTAAACCTCTGACTACAGAGGTTGCAGAGGCCAATACAGGCCATCTAGGTGCTTTACTGTCTTTACACAAGACTTGTGAACCTTAAGATAACCTTATAAGGCTTTAGCCCTTTAGCTATCTGAGGTAATAGTAATCTGCACTGTACCTGACACACTAGAAGTCTAAAGATCAACAGTGAAAGTAAGAATAGTTTATTTGAAAAATTGCAATACATTTTGTTACAAAATGATGTTACCATGTTACTTGTGTCAGCAATCAGCAATGATATAATGAGAATTATTCTAATGTGTTGTGACTGAGGCTAGGTCCTGAATACTGGATGTACACATATTTTATTTAATTTGTATTATTTTGGGGATTTAAACCTAAGATCTCTGACTACAGATGTTGGAGAGGCCAATACAGGCCATCTAGGTGCTTTACTGTCTTTACACAAGACTTGTGAACCTTGATAACCTTATAGGGCTTTAGCCCTTTAGCTATCTGAGGTAATAGTACTCTGCACTGTACCTGACACACTAGAAGTCTAAAGATCAACAGTGAAAGTAAGAATAGTTTATTTGAAAAATTACAATACATTTTGTTACAAAATGATGTTACTTGTGTCAGCAATCAGCAATGATATAATGAGAATTATTCTAATGTGTTGTGACTGAGGCTAGGTCCTGAATACTGGATGTAATATTTGAAAAATTGCAATACATTTTGTTACAAAATGATGTTACTTGTGTCAGCAATCAGCAATGATATAATGCGAATTATTCTAATGTGTTGTGACTGAGGCTAGGTCCTGAATACTGGATGTACATTTTTATAAAATTTGCAAAGAATCTCTTGATTTCTAGTTATTTTTATAAAATTTACAAAGAATCTCTTGATTTCTAGTTTTCCAATGCTCTACAAGCTCAAGACCTTTTCTTGTGTTCTATGTCACTTGTTGGTGTAGGTACAAACAACAAATGAGACAGCTTTTGAACAACAGAGCTATTTCCCAGGTAGGTAGTATGACATTTGAAGAGGTTCACTATGAGATTTTAGAGAATAGTACTTTTATGTTCATTATCAGTGACATATGATACAACAAGTTCAAAATTATCTACGTTCAACAATGAAAAGAGACAAATAAAGAGCTGAAACTTACCTATGGTTTCGAAAATAATAATATCAAGTCGATGGCCCAGGGGAAAAACACTGCAGTAACTCCAGATTTCACTGGATTTCCCACAAAAAAGGCGGGGGCGAATGGTGGGCCTGAAAGTTAGGGCTAAAAGATAATCTGTGGCAAATGTTGAACAAAAGCAAGCACCTGAATATACTGACGGTTCAGCACTTTTATCTTCATAGAAAGCGGATTAAAACCAAGAAATATTATCACAAAATTATTTTGGATTATCAGAAATTGTTTAAATTTCGTGAACCACAACCTCCTACAACCACAACCGAAGCAAAACTAGATAATCAGCTGATTTATCAGATAATTTTTGATAAACAAAAAATAACAAACTGCAAATCCTAAAATACAAAACAGAAATTGTTTTAAAATTTCGTGAACCAACCTCCTACAACCAAACCGAAGCAAAACTAGATAATCAGCTGATTTATCAGATAATTTTTGATAAACAAAAAATAACAAACTGCAAATCCTAAAATACAAAACTGCAAATCATTTGCAAGTCCAAAGCTCCGTACACACGATCTCTTGTCCGTTGGAAATCGATAAAACATTTTACTTTCTGTTACCTACCTACCACAATAGATATTTGGATTAGATTTTTTTTCCTAAATCCTATTCTATTTTTCTCTTCGATTTTAGGAAGATGTTGTATAATTTAAAAAAAATGAGAGAGAGAACAAAAACCTTTGCCTTTGCTTGATCCAGCCACTTTTTCTAAAAAAAAGACCCCTCTCTTTTAAGTGAGATCCAACTTTTTTTCGAGGTTTGACAGAGAGAACTGTAACTGTAAAGATCTTTCCCGAAATCGAAGAGACAAGGAAGTGGAAGACAGGCTAGAGAAAGCCTGCCGTTACGTGAATGAACCTCATCCGTTCACCCCGGACGGGAATCGAACCCGCGACCTAGCGCTTACAAGACAGACGCGCTACCAACCAAGCTAACTAGGCTGGCAAAGAAATAACTGAATTTTTGAATCTGAACGCACCCCTTCATCAAAACCACATCGTGTGAACTGACCCTTCTCTTCTGAGAGGGGAAGTTATCAGCCAATCAAAATCGAACATTTGTCCTCTATCGTGATAGGAAGAGTAACCAAAATATTAGACGTGTTTAAATTTCTTCTCTCAGGAATTTTCGGCGAAAGTTTCATTTTAATTCAATTTTCCAAAGCTTTTTCTCCGTCTATTTTAGAATTTTAGATTTATTAGTGCATAGGGTATTCCTCAACAACTACCTGAAAGCAGTTTTTTTATTACATGCGTAAATACTAAGCAATCTTAACATGAAGCTGTCAAGTCTACCTCTGTGTTGTATGATACTGGTGTTGAATGGATTGAAAGAGTCGGAATGTCAAAACCTTATGAGGCCGAATTAGAGCCCGCTCCCACTTGTCGTTCGGAAAAAAATCGTGTCCTGTGTAGTGGGAACACTCATTTAAATTACATTACCTACAGTACAAATAGAAATAGAACTCACTTTACTGAACAAATTACTTACTTTTTAAAGATGTTTGATAGAGGGAACTGTAACTGCTAAAGTCTTATCGTTCCGAACTCGAAGAGGAAAGGAAGACAGGATAAGAGAAAGCCTGCCGTCCCGAGAACGAACCTTACCTGTTCAGGATAAAATCCGCCCCGGGCGGGAATCGAACCCGCGGCCTAGCGCTCACAGGCAGACGCGCTACCCTCCAAGCTAACAAGGCTGGCGAGTCAATTTAATTATGTATGTATGTTGCAAATGTCGGGATCTTTGACCATTAGGCCACGGGATCTTTGACCAATTTAATTATTACTTACCCTACAGCCTCAGCTACAGGCCGTGTCGACTCACTAGCCAGGAAGACATGACAGGCAAACCTCTGCATGTTGGGATGTAGCTACAGGCCGTGTCGATTCACTAGCCAGGAAGACATGACAGGCAAACCTCTGCATGTTGGGATGTTTGCTGATGAAACCCAGATAGCATGGCTCACGAGGATGAAACCCACAGAACATGACGTTCTTGAGAGAGTAGAAATAGTCCAAGCCTCGGACCTTACGGTGTTTGCTACAGGCCGTGTCGATTCACTAGCCAGGAAGACATGACAAGCAAACCTCTGCATGTTGGGATGTTTGCTGATGAAACCGAGATAGCATGGCTCACGAGGATGAAACCCACAGAACATGACGTTCTTGAGAGAGTAGAAATAGTCCAAGCCTCGGACCTTACGGTGTTGACCCTGGAATAATAGGGGCCTCGTGAGTGGAATAGTGGGTGGTGATTTGGTGGCCAAGAGTGAGTGGCTAGCCGAGTGGGTAACCTACTGATTTGCTTTCCAGGTCTATGTGTTCCGTGCGGAAATATATTTTATTGTCAACTTGTTCTTCATTCATCGGTAAGGATTTTTTTCCCCTCGAGAGGTAGATAGAGGGAAGTAGGGAACTATAACCACTGAGGTCTTATTTCGTCCAGACTCGTGAGTGGAATAGTGGGTGGTGATTTGGTGGTCAAGAGTGAGAGTGGTTAGCCGACCGCTCAAGAACCTACTGATTTGCTTTCCAGGTCTATGTGTTCCGTACGGAAATAAATTTTATTGTCAACTTGGTCTTCTACCTACCTCGGTGGTGTAGTGGTCAAGGCGCTCGCCTGGTAAACAGGAGGGCATGGGTTTAATCCCAGCCGAGGTATGGAATTTTATCCTCAATATAATTTGAGAATTTGACCACAATAATAGTAGTAGCCTACTGCTGGAGTAAAGGGACTTTACAGTCCTATGCGAGCAGTATAAATAAGCACTATTATTATTATTCATTCATCGGTAAGGATTTTTTTCCCCTCGAGAGGTAGATAGAGGGAAGTAGGGAACTATAACCACTGAGGTCTTATTTCGTCCAGAAAGCGAAGAGAGAAGGAAGACAGGATAGGACAAAGTTATCCGTTCCGAGAACGGACCTTATCTGTTTAGAATAAAGTTCGCCTCGGGCCAGAATCGGATCCGCAAGCTTACAAAGCAGGCGGTCTACCCTGCAAGGTCAGGATTTCGCCACCCATCCAAATGCCCACCACGCTCAACGTGTACTCACCGGTCTGGATTTCTTCACCATACGCAATATCTCACCAGAAACCTCAAGTATACACGAGTGAGGCCAATGTTGCGTTTGCCAGTCTGCCGTATCTTATGCACCGCCTTACCATTCTAGATTTCGTCACCCATCCAAATTCTCACCACGCTCAACGTTAACTCACCGGTCTGGATTTCTCCACCATGCGCAGTCCCTCATCGGAAACCTCGAGTATACACGAGTGAGGCCGATGTTGTGTCTGCCGTATCTTATGCACCGCCTGACAGATGACTGCGTTGCCCTTGTGTGCGGAAGTCTCTACTGAGCCCAGGTAGCCCAATAGAAAGCGTTCTCGCTTAGGTTTAGGCGTGGTGGTTTGGAGGTCCTCGTACTCAACATCCACGGCGTAGGCAGACGGGAAGATGCCTTGACGACCGGTACGTAGGTTGACTCCTGGGGATGAGTTTGGGGACACAAAAGGGTTGGTTTCAATAAAAGAGTGGTTGAGCGGAACAGCCCCTCCAGGAGAACCGTGCCACTTAAAGAGAAAGCAAAAAAAGGAGGAGCCAACAGCGGGGCGATACCACGTTGAATACCACCAGTTCCAAACGGTTCAGCCGGTCTGTTTAGCTGGGAGGGTAGCGCACCTGCCGTGTAAGTGCCAGGTCGCGGGTTTGATTTCCGCCCGAGGCGGATTTTATCCTAACCAGATAAGGTTCGTTCTCGGAATGACTCGCTTTCTTCTATCCTGTCTTCCTTCTCTCTTCCAGTTCGGGACGATAAGACCTCCGTTCTTACAGTTCCCCCTGAAATCTTCTTCTTCTTCCTCCCTTTTCCCCCGTGTTTAGACGGGGTCGGCGTTTTTCGTCAGCCTCTCAATCAGTCCCAGCTAGGGTGATTGCTTTGGGATGACTTTTAGTTTTAGCTATAGGCAAAGGAAATTTCAGGCTGGGATCTTCCCTGTGGAATGTCCCCCAGCCAGACTATAATAAGGCCTTCCGAAGAGATTCTCCTTACCTTCACACCACAAGTCTTCAGCCTCATTGCTCACGTAGATGGGGTCTCCTATCTCTAACTCCACCTCATCGAAATGCCTGGGTATGAATTTGTGGAGTGAGCGGTGGGTAGCCTCGAGGAGCTCTAGCTTGCTAGGTGGAAGAGTGACGGGACTCGCGGAGCGAGAAGATATTGTCGAGTCTGTGAGGAAGCAAATGAAGATGTTGAAAATCCTAGCTTTCAGTCAGCCTTTAGCTCCCAAGTGCTAGGTCGAGAGTTCGATTCCCACCCGGGGCGGATTTTAACCTTACCAGATAAGGTTCGTTCTCGGAACGGCAGGCTTTCTCCTATCCTGTCTTCCTTCTCTCTTCGATTTCGGGACGATAAGACCTTGGCAGCTAGATTACCTACTTACACTTATCGATGTCGCTATTGTACCTACCTACACAATTAATTTCCGAACTTTCTCTGTTGTGAGGTTTAATTTATTGCTTTGACCTTTACCTAGGTTAATAATAATAATAATGCTTATTTATACTGCTCGCATAGGACTCAAAAGTCCCTTTACTCCAGCAGTAGGCTACTACTATTATTGAGGTCAAATTCTCAAATTATATTGAGGATAAAATTCCATACCTCGGCTGGGATTGAACCCACGTCTTCCTGTTTACCAGTCAAGCGCCTTGACCACTACACCACCGAGGTAGGATTAAGTGTTCACTCTTAGCGCCAGATTGTGGGTTCGAATCCCGGACTTACCGTGTAGATTGTGATGAGATACGAGAGACAGACCCGAATCAATACTCGGGTAATATCGTTCAGTGTCGCTATCTATCGTGGAATCTGTCTCCTGACTCCAAGGGGAGAGGTCTCCCAGCTCATCAGCCAAACTGGGAACCGAGTGTGCTGAAAACAAAGGGACGGACGGTTTTACAGGATTATGTTCAACACCAATGTTTACCTTCTAGCTGGGGACCTTAAACTGGGAGCAGCCCAGTGTCTTTCTGTGAGACCATAAATAGCGATCTGAGCTGCCAAACCCTAACCAGCCTGGCTAGCTGGAGGTCACAAAGGGTTTATCATGCTTCAAAGGAAAAGCACAGGTCTCATGATGGTTGACTGACGGGACTTTTACAGGATTATGTTCAACACCAATGTTTACCTTCTACTGGGGACCTTAAACTGGGAGCAGCCCAGTGCCTTTCTGTGAGACCATAAATAGGGATCAGAGCAGCCAAACCCTAACTAGCCTGGCTAGCTGGAGGTCACAAAGGGTTTATCATGCTTCAAAGGAAAAGCACAGGTCTCATGATCGTTGACTGATGGGACGGGCCAAGTAATCTTGGCTAGAAATCATGAACCCCCCTCGATGTTTTTTTGTTTTTGTTTTGTTTTTGTTTTTTTTTTTTTTTTTTTAGTAACTATTGAGTCTTTGCTACACATTTCTCTAACGATTTCAGAGTTTAGAAAATTTTATGGTCTAAACTCTAAAAAGTTCCAAACTCAAATTCCAATTGGAGCAGAATAAACAAGATATACGAGTACATATTCTATTCTGTTATGCTCTATTCTTAACAGCATAGGCAAAAGGAATGAAGCTATGCCTAATAGGAAAAATAATATAACTTGTTTATAACGCCCTAAATCCCCAATATTCAATTAAATGACTTTTCATAATTTCATCATTACTTGTGACATCAAAACTTGTTTTACCAGTATTACGTTATTTTTTGGATCCATTCCTGAATTTTTCTTCTTCATTTTCATCTTCTTCTCTTCCCTCTTCCTCTCCTCTTCTCCTTCTCCTCTTCCATGTCTTCTTTTAATCACACTTGGCAGTAAAGTACGAATAAGTTACGTCTCAAGTTAGGAATGTTTATCTCATCTCGACTTGGATTAGGTAGGTACTCGGATTTTCCTGCTTTGCCACTTAATATTGTCGGTATGAGGCCGTAAATCCATAACCATAATGGTCCCGATGGGACTAGTATTATTTTGGTAATTTAAACCTCTGACTACAGAGGTTGCAGAGGCCAATACAGGCCATCTAGGTGCTTTACTGTCTTTACACAAGACTTGTGAACCTTAAGATAACCTTATAAGGCTTTAGCCCTTTAGCTATCTGAGGTAATAGTAATCTGCACTGTACCTGACACACTAGAAGTCTAAAGATCAACAGTGAAAGTAAGAATAGTTTATTTGAAAAATTGCAATACATTTTGTTACAAAATGATGTTACCATGTTACTTGTGTCAGCAATCAGCAATGATATAATGAGAATTATTCTAATGTGTTGTGACTGAGGCTAGGTCCTGAATACTGGATGTACATTTTTATAAAATTTGCAAAGAATCTCTTGATTTCTAGTTTTCCAATGCTCTACAATCTCAAGACCTTTTCTTGTGTTCTATCTGACTTGTTGGTGTACAATCAACAAATGAGACAGCTTTTGAACACCAGAGCTATTTCCCAGGTAGGTAGTATGACATTTGAAGAGGTTCACTATGAGATTTTAGAGAATAGTACTTTTATGTTCATTATCAGTGACATATGATACAACAAGTTCAAAATTATCTACGTTCAACAATGAAAAGAGACAAATAAAGAGCTGAAACTTACCTATGGTTTCGAAAATAATAATATCAAGTCGATGGCCCAGGGGAAAAACACTGCAGTAACTCCAGATTTCACTGGATTTCCCACAAAAAAGGCGGGGGCGAATGGTGGGCCTGAAAGTTAGGGCTTAAAGATAATCTGTGGCAAATGTTGAACAAAAGCAAGCACCTGAATATACTGACGGTTCAGCACTTTTATCTTCATAGAAAGCGGATTAAAACCAAGAAATATTATCACAAAATTATTTTGAATTATCAGAAATTGTTTTAAAATTTCGTGAACCAACCTCCTACAACCAAACCGAAGCAAAACTAGATAATCAGCTGATTTATCAGATAATTTTTGATAAACAAAAAATAACAAACTGCAAATCCTAAAATACAAAACTGCAAATCATTTGCAAGTCCAAAGCTCCGTACACACGATCTCTTGTCCGTTGGAAATCGATAAAACATTTTACTTTCTGTTACCTACCTACCACAATAGATAATATTTGGATTAGATTTTTTTTTTTTTTTTTTCCTAAATCCTATTCTATTTCTCTCTTCGGAAGATGTTGTATAATAAAAAAAAAGAGAACAAAAACCTTCGCCTTTGCTTGATCCAGCCACTTTTTCTAAAAAAAAGACTCCTCTCTTTTAAGTATGAGATCCAACTTTTTTTCTTAGAGGTTTGACAGAAAGAACTGTACCTAACTGTAAAGATCTTTCACGAAATCGAAGAGACAAGGAAGACAGGCTAGAGAAACCTGCCGTTACGTGAATGAACCTCATCCGTTCACCCCGGACAGGAATCGAACCCGCGACCTAGCGCTTACAAGGCAGACGCGCTACCAACCAAGCTAACTAGGCTGGCAAAGAAATAACTGAATTTTTGAATCTGAACGCACCCCTTCAGGCCGTGGTTATGAACAGGGCCATCGTAGGACATCGTCGGACTTTTTGCGTGTAAAGTTGGCGGGAAATTCGAATTTTTGATTTTTTTTCCGCAACTTGTACAATCTGAATTCATTTTTTACTTTTTATCTTTAGTTTGCACGTTTATATTATACTTTTCATTTATATTAGCTAATAAAAACAAGCAAATTACAAAGCAAACAAAAATAAATATAAAATGAATTTTAAAAATTGCCGCCGGAACAGTTATCTCACGTCGTCCGAGCTCATCTCAGCCCTGTTCATAACCACGGCCTCATCAAAACTACATCGTGTGAACTGACCCTTCTCTTCTGAGAGGGGAAGTTATCAGCCAATCAAAATCGAACATTTGTCCCCTATCGTGATAGGAAGAGTAACCAAAATATTAGACGTTCAGAAATTTTCGGCGAAAGTTTCATTTTAATATTTTTAATTCAACTTTCCAGAGCTTTTTCTCCATCTATTTTAGATTTATTAGTGCATAGGGTATTCCTCAACAGCTACCTGAAAGCAGTTTTTTCATTACATGCGTAAATACTAAGCAATCTTAACATGAAGCTGTCAAGTCTACCTCTATGTTGTATGATACTGGTGTTGAATGGATTGAAAAATGCAGTCAACTGTGCGGTAACCAAAGAAAACTGTGAAGGTAAGTGTTGTTTTGAGACAGTAAAAACACCTTGAGGTAGTTCCTGTTCCAGTAGTTACTCTGGAAGTTGTTAAAGAACCAGAAAGTTCCAAGTTCACAGTAAGTACCTGGGAATGTCTGAGTCTACGGGTACAAACAGTCTAAATTGGCAGTTCAGTGGGAACATAATTATTTCCTCGCTTTATAGAATAGGCCTTCCTCTTCCTACCCTATACTACTTGAACCTTGATGCTTGAAACTCAGACAGTTTTGTTTTACTGTTTTTTTGTTTAATATTTGCACTTGCCTACAGTTGGAAAATTTGATACAGTTGGACTATTATTTAAAACCCATTTCTCTCTTGCCTTTTCAGTTTGTGTAACAGTTGTGGAAAAGTTTGCTGACAGGCTCACTCCAGAAGCAAAGGCTGATACCAAAGAAATTGAAAAGGCATTCAAAAAATGGTGCAAAGGAACCAAAGGAAAGGAAAATAGATTTGTAAGTATACCTATCTCAAGATAGCAGGGCTTTAGTGGTAAATCATATTCAGCACTTAAGAAGGAAGGACAGTGTAACCAACAAAGAGTCTTGTGGAATAAACCTCAGGCCGATAGGCTAGATTTATCCTCCTCCTTTAAAAGTGAATCACCAGAACAAAATATTTAAATTTGCCACAAAGCAGATACTTTGAGAACCATTAATAACTAGTGCAGGTTGGGTTTGGTCAATTGATATTGCCTGAAACATGACCACACTACAAATTTTTTCATGTCAATCATCATTGGTTAACTATATTGTAGAATATTGTAGATGTACCTTTCAAATTTAACAAAATTGCTCTTGTTATTAGAAGGAAGGACAGTGTAACCAACAAGGAGTCTTGTGGAATAAACCTCAGGCCGATAGGCTAGATTTATCCTCCTCCTTTAAAAGTAAATCACCAGAACAAAATATTTAAATTTGCCACAAAGCAGATACTTTGAGAACCATTAATAACTAGGGCAGGTTGGGTTCCGTCAATTGACATTGCCTAAAACATGACCACACTATAACTTTTTTCATGTCAATCATCATTAACTCATGTCAATCATCGTTAACTATATTGTAGAATAATGTAGATGTACCTTTCAAATTTAACAAAATTGCTCTTGTTATTACATTCCAGTGCTACTATTTGGGAGGTCTGGAGGAATCTGCTACAGGAATCTTAGGAGAACTGTCAAAGCCATTGTCATGGGGAATGCCTGCCACTAAGATCTGTGAGAAGCTGAAGAAATCTGACTCTCAAATTTGTGATCTGAGATATGGTAAGTGGTTTGAGAGTAATATAGTGAAATAAACAGATTTATAGACCGACAAAATAAAAGATCATCAAGTCAAAACATTTTTAGGTATTCATTTTGTTTTTGTTTATTCAATGTAAATCAAGGAAGGGAGATAAAATATTGTTGTAATTTCTCTGACTTCTCTAAACTTCATTCATTATGACAAGTACCTCAAAGGTCTTTTACTTTCCTTAACTTCATATTATACTCAGTAGGGAAAAATACCTAATATTGTCTTTTGAGTCAACCAGATAGTACTTAACTAAAAAATATTCTCTTTTGAATTTTCAGACAAACAAATCGACTTCAAAACTGTGGACCTGAAAAAGTTGAAAGTCCGAGACTTGAAGAAAATCCTCAACGACTGGGAAGAAGAGTGCGATGGCTGTCTGGAGAAGGGCGATTTCATTAAGAGAATAGAAGAACTCAAGCCCAAATATGTGAGAGAAGAACTTTAAGAAATCTTTCGACTCGAAGAATGGAAGTTCGGTTTGATTGCTGCTAGGGAAACATCTGGGGAGAGGAGACAAAGTTCATAAGTTAAGTTTATTAATTAGATAATTACAGTCAGCTCCGATGGCGTAGTGGTCACTGCGCTCGCCTTGAACGCGGGAGACCCGGGTTCGATTCCCGGCGGGGTCAAGAAATGTGTATCATGCAAATGATTGATTCCGTGACTGGCTGTTCCGGGGCCCACTCAGCCTCGTGAGGAAAATGAGTAGCTATGACATATAAATGCGCATAGCGACCGGTGCCAGCAATCCAGCATGACAGGTAACCATTGGATTTTAGGATGTTTGAGATATTGGGAAAATCCTACAATGCTGCAGTGAGCACCAAAGTTGTGACATAATAACACAAAGAAACTGCATTTAACATTTTACATAACATTTACAATTAGATAATTACCTTGATGGACCCGTGGTCTCATCAATGGATGCAGAAGACTGTCTCCACCGATGCAGGTCGCAATAGGTCCACAATCGATGTAGCTACAACAACAACAACAACCACAACAACAACTTATGCTTAAGGTCTGTAAATTGAAGAGGGTGGGTCAATTCGTATGAGGACTGACCGGTCGTAACTTAATTTATTACACTGAGGAAAAAAAAAACTAGGGTGCCGGAAGGCCAATCGAGTGACTGGGTTCCGGAACTTTACAGCAGTTTTCCCTCGTAACAACTTACGTTTGCGGTTCTTGATGGGAATCTGCAACACTGAGAAAAAAAAACTAGGGTGCTAGAAGGCCAATCGAGTGACTGGGTTCCGGAACTTTACAGCAGTTTTCCCTCGTAACAACTTACGTTTGCGGTTCTTGATGGGAATCTGCAAAGTTGATCATGATAGTAGGAAAGCGTATTATTGGAGTAAAGGGACTCATTAGTCCTATATTTCTATTTGAAGACTACATTTGTTTATCAATTAGATCTCTGAAGCTTTAGGGTCCCACCATATTGCACTGTGTATAAGAGATTTCTTTATATTAAAGAAATTTGTACTCGTTTATCATTTTCTCATTTTCCTTGGCAAAAAAATTAACCTCCTTTTGTAGTCTTGTGGTTAGGTTAACTGAAAACTCATATTTTTGGAGGGGGAAAAAAAATGACAATAGTGTTGGGTAATGAAAAATCAAAAAGCTGGGAATGTATTTGTTTTTTGTTCTTTTTTTTTCCACCGAATATTGCAATGGTGAAGGTTTTTTATACCAATATCTTTTAAAAATATGTAATTGTGAACAAACGTTCAATGAAATAACTATTTTGAGTGAACAATTCAGGCAAGAATCGTTACCGCTTGGGTGGGAATTCGAACCCGCACCCTCTAATTTACAAGGCGAGCAATCTCTTTGTTGTCTTGGGACATCTAAGAACCGTTGTGCGTCGCTTACTATTTCTGACGCGACGTCAAATAACCCTTAGACCTACATCCATGAAAAATAAAAAAAAAGCCATAAAAATCTTAATTTAAACTTTACAAATAAAATATAATACTATTTGGGGGAAATATCACAGATGAAATATGTTGTTTGTATTAGAAGTCCTCTTCGATGTAAATGTCTTCAATGGGAAATGCCGTCTCGATAAACTTCTCGTAAAACCTTTGGAACGCTCTCCTGTAAGCAGAAGATAAGTCGGAATGTCAAAAACTTATGAGGCCGAATTAGAGCCCGCTCCCACTTGTCGTTGGGAAAAAATCGTGTCGTGTATAGTGGGAACACTCATTTAAATTTTTAAATTACATCGCCTACAGTACAAATAGAAATAGAACTCACTTTACTGAACAAATTACCTACTTTTTAATAATAATAATGCAGTTTCTTTGTGTTATTATGTCACAACTTTGGTGTTCACTGCAGCATTGTAGGATTTTTTTCCAATATCTCAAAATAATGCAGTTTCTTTGTGTTATTATGTCACAACTTTGGTGTTCACTGCAGCATTGTAGGATTTTTTTCCAATATCTCAATAATCCTAACATGCAATGTTTACCTACCATGCTGGCACCGGTCGCTATGCGCATTTATATGTCATAGCTACTCATTTTCCTCACGAGGCTGAGTGGGCCCTGCAACATCCAGTCACGGAATCATGGTCTCATCGTTCCGAACTCGAAGAAGAAAGGAAGACAGGATAGGAGAAAGCCAGCCGTCCCGAGAACGAACCTTACCTGTTCAGGATAAAATCCGCCCCGGGCGGTAATCGAACCCGCTGCCAAGCGTTTACAAGTCAGACGCACTACCCTTCAAACTATCTTCTTTATTTGAAAATCATAGGTGCCTAATGTTTTCAACTTATTGTTTCTTCAACCCAAGAGCAAGGTAAACCTAGACCCTTGACAAATGGAGTGTGTTTGAAGGCATGTGATGTGTTCCAATCCACTCGACCGCTCACAGGCAAACGCGCTACCCGCCAAGCTAACAAGGCTGGCTAGTCAATTTAATTATGTATGTATGTTGGAAATGTCGGGATCTTTGACCATTAGGCCACGGGATCTTTGACCAATTTAATTATTACTTACCCTACAGCCTCAGCTACAGGCCGTGTCGATTCACTAGCCAGGAAGACATGACAGGCAAACCTCTGCATGTTGGGATGTTTGCTGATGAAACCCAGATAGCATGGCTCACGAGGATGAAACCCACAGAACATGACGTTCTTGAGAGAGTAGAAATAGTCCAAGCCTCGGACCTTACGGTGTTGACCCTGGAATAATAGGGGCCTCGTGAGTGGAATAGTGGGTGGTGATTTGGTGGCCAAGAGTGAGTGGCTAGCCGAGTGGGTAACCTACTGATTTGCTTTCCAGGTCTATGTGTTCCGTGCGGAAATATATTTTATTGTCAACTTGTTCTTCATTCATCGGTAAGGATTTTTTTCCCCTCGAGAGGTAGATAGAGGGAAGTAGGGAACTATAACCACTGAGGTCTTATTTCGTCCTGAAAGCGAAGAGAGAAGGAAGACAGGATAGGACAAAGTTATCCATTCCGAGAACGAACCTCATCTGTTTAGAATAAAGTTCGCCCCGGGCCAGAATCGGGCCCGCAACCTTACAAGGCAGGTGGTCTGCCCTGCAAGGTCACCCATCCGAATGCCCACCACTCTCAACGTTAACTCACCGGTCTGGATTTCTCCACCATGCGCAGTCCCTCATCGGAAACCTCGAGTATACACGAGTGAGGCCGATGTTGTGTCTGCCGTATCTTATGCACCGCCTGACAGATGACTGCATTGCCCTTGTGTGCGGATGTCTCTACTGAGCCCAGGTAGCCCAATAGAAAGCGTTCTCGCTTGGGTTTAGGCGTGGTGGTTTGGAGGTCCTCGTACTCAACATCCACGGCGTAGGCAGACGGGAAGATACCTTGACGACCGGTACGTAGGTTGACTCCTGGGGATGAGTTGGGGGACACAAAAGGGTTAAGTTTCAATAAAAGGGTTAGGTTTCAATTAAAGAGTGGTTGAGGTTGAGCGGAAGAGCTCCTCCAGGAAAACCGTGCCACTTAAATAATAATGATAGTGCTTATTTATACTGCTCGCATAGGACTGAAAAGCCCCTTTACTCCAGCAGTAGGCTACTACTATTATTGTGGTCAAATTCTCAGTTGCCCTTGTGTGCGGAAGTCTCTACTGAGCCCAGGTAGCCCAATAGAAAGCGTTCTCGCTTAGGTTTAGGCGTGGTGGTTTGGAGGTCCTCGTACTCAACATCCACGGCGTAGGCAGACGGGAAGATGCCTTGACGACCGGTACGTAGGTTGACTCCTGGGGATGAGTTTGGGGACACAAAAGGGTTGGTTTCAATAAAAGAGTGGTTGAGCGGAACAGCCCCTCCAGGAGAACCGTGCCACTTAAAGAGAAAGCAAAAAAAGGAGGAGCCAACAGCGGGGCGATACCACGTTGAATACCACCAGTTCCAAACGGTTCAGCCGGTCTGTTTAGCTGGGAGGGTAGCGCACCTGCCGTGTAAGTGCCAGGTCGCGGGTTTGATTTCCGCCCGAGGCGGATTTTATCCTAACCAGATAAAAAGAAAAAAAAAGAGGAGCCAACAGCGCAGCGATACCACGTTGAATACCACCAGTTCCAAACGGTTCAGCCGATCTAGTTAGCTGGGAGAGTAGCACACCTGCCGTGTAAGTGCTAGGTCGCGCGTTCGATTTCCGCCCGAGGCGGATTTTATCCTAACCAGATAAGGTTCGTTCTCGGAATGACTGACTTTCTCCTATTCTGTCCTTCCTTCTCTCTTCCAATTCGGGACGATAAGACCTCCGTTCTTACAGTTCCCCCTGAAATCTTCTTCTTCTTCTTCTTCTTCTTCTTCTTCTTCTTCTTCTTCTTCTTCTTCTTCTTCTTCTTCTTCTTCTTCCTCGCCTTTTCCCGTGTTTAGACGGGGTCAGCGTTTTTCGTCAGCCTCTCAATCAGCCCTAGCTAGGGTGATTGCTTTGGGATGACATTTAGTTTTTTTTATTATTTTTATTTCAAACATAGCAAAAGGTGCTCTCATTTATTTTTATATAATTACAATAAACAAGCTATAAGCAAAGGAAACTTCAGACTGGGATCTTCCCTGTGGAATGTCCCCCAGCCAGACTATAGTAAGGCCTTCCGAAGAGAGCACCTTTGCCTTACCTTCACACCACAAGTCTTCAGCCTCATTGCTCACGTAGATGGGGTCTCCTATCTCTAACTCCACCTCATCGAAATGCCTGGGTATGAATTTGTGGAGTGAGCGGTGGGTAGCCTCGAGGAGCTCTAGCTTGCTAGGTGGAAGAGTGACGGGACTCGCGGAGCGAGAAGATATTGTCGAGTCTGTGAGGAAGCAAATGAAGATGTTGAAAATCCTAGTTTTCAGTCAGCCTTTAGCTCCCAAGTGCTAGGTCGAAAGTTCGATTCCCACCCGGGGCGGATTTTACCCTTAACAGATAAGGTTCGTTCTCGGAACGGCTGGCTTTCTCCTATCCTGTCTTCCTTCTCTCTTCGATTTCGGGACGATAAGACCTTGGCCTTTCAGTCAGCCTTTAGCTCCCAAGTGCTAGGTCGAGAGTTCGATTCCCACCCGGGGCGGATTTTAACCTTACCAGATAAGGTTCGTTCTCGGAACGGCAGGCTTTCTCCTATCCTGTCTTCCTTCTCTCTTCGATTTCGGGACGATAAGACCTTGGCAGTTACAGTTCCCACTTACACTTATTAACGACGTATCCACCCTTTCACGGTCACAAGGTCGGAACGCATGTGCCACAAGTTTGATCAATGAAGTCTCGTCGGTTTGTGAGAGTGAAAGGTGTAAAAGTTTCGCTGAACTTTCGCTAGATGCCGCCACCTGTGACGAGAATTTGAGGAAAGTTGATGATACCAGACGGAGGCGAAAAGGAGATAAAAATGTCTCGGTATTTAAAATTGCAATACTTTCTCATTACCTTGTATAGGTTCCCTATACGTAAGGGTAATAGAAAGTAAAAAAAAAATCTTGGGAACTTTGATTTTGACGGGAAATGAACCCGGAACATCCGGCCTGAATCCTGATTGTCTAGTACGACAGAAATTGCCTGCGAACACTAGACAATGAGATACGGTGCTACCACCTAAACCTATGCAGACGGCCGGCGGAAGAAATGGAAGAATCCTTTGACCGACTTTTGATTAAAATGTTTTTTTATCCTCTCAAAAACTAGTTCGTAGAAAAACTCCCTGACTTTTTTTTTAAGAGGTTTGACAGAGGGAACTGTAACTGCTATGGTCTTATCGTCCCGAAGTCGAAGAGAGAAGAAAGACCAGGATAGGAGAAAGCCAGCCGTTCCGGGAACGAACATTATTCCATCAGGATAAAATCCGCCCCGGGCGGGAATCGAACCCGCGGCCTAGCGCTTACAAGGCAGACGCACTACCAACTAAGCTAACTAGGCTGGCTCCCTGACTTTAAACAGCTAGATTACCTACTTACACTTACTGATGTCGCTAATATACCTACATACACAATTGATTTCCGAACTTCCTCTGTTGTGAGGTTTTATTTATTGCTTTGACCTTTACCTAGGTTAAGTGTTCACTCTTAGAGCGAGATTGTGGGTTCGAATCCCGGACTTACCGTGTAGATTGTGATGAGATACGAGAGACAGACCCGAATCAATACTCGGGTAATATCGTTCAGTGTCGCTATCTATCGTAGAATCTGTCTCCTGACTCCAAGGGGAGAGGTCTCCCAGCTCATCAGCCAAACTGGGAACCGAGTGTGCTGAAAACAAACGGACGGACGGTTTTACAGGATTATGTTCAACACCAATGTTTACCTTCTAGCTGGGGACCTTAAACAGGGAGCAGCCCAGTGTCTTTCTGTGAGACCATAAAAAGGGATCTGAGATGCCAAACCTTAACCAGCCTGGCTAGCTGGAGGTCACAAAGGGTTTATCATGCTTCAAAGGAAAAGCGCAGGTCCTCATGATGGTTGACTGACGGGACGGGCCAAGTAATCTTGGCTAGAAATCATGAACCCCCCCTCGATTTTTTTTTTTTTTTTTTTTTTTTTTTTTTCCCCTTTTTCTTTTCTTGTCTTCATTTTCCTTCTTCTTCTTCTTCTTTTTCCCTTTTTCTTTTACTCCTCTTCCTCCATCATCCTTCTTTCTTCTTCTTCTTCTTCTTCCTCTTCTCCTCCTCCTCGTTCTCCTTCTTCTTTATCTAAAGGAATTTTAATTGTGTTAAGCATAAATGCTTGTCACAAATGTCGTTCCCTGCTTAATGCACTTCGCTAAATTTTATGACTTGACGGCACTATTATTATTATTATTATTATTATTATTATTATTATAAATACCATACGAACAGTAGTAGGTTATTGAGTATTGAAGTAGATTATTGAGTTTTGAGGAACCCCTTTACCCGGCCCTGGTTTGTCAGTCAAGTCAGTCTGTAGATTTTATAAAAGGTACTCAACCAGAGACCAGACGATTTACAGCTAACTGCATGACGCATACCACATTCCTATACAAATACATTGTATTGAGATTTTCGCTAGATGCCGCCACCTGTGACGAGAATTTGAGGAAAGTTGATGATACCAGACGGAGGCGAAAAGGAGATAAAAATGTCTCGGTGTGTGTAGAGAGGAGAGCTTTGTTTCGTATTGCCTTTATTTTCTTCTTCTTCTTTTTCGTCGTCTTCTTCTTCTCTTCCTCCTCCTTCGTCTTCAGTTTTCCTTATTTTTTTCTTCTCTTCATTTTCCTTCTTCTTCTTCTTCTTCCTCCTCTTTTTCTTTTACTCCTCTTCCTCCATCATCCTTCTTTCTTCTTCTTCTTCTTCTTCCTCTTCTCCTCCTCTTCGTTCTCCTTCTTCTTTATCTTATTAGTCTTATTGCTTTCTTTATCCTGTAGGAAGGAAAGTAATATAATCGGGTTTTCTCCTCCTCTTTCCTCTTTTGTCTTCTCTTTGTAGGAGCGCCCACACATATTAGGTTTGTTACTAAGTCTAATCGAGATTAACCTTGCCATTTCGCTCTGGAAATGCTGGAATAACTCTAACCAAGTTTCCTTTGTTGTCCTTACGAGGCTGAGTGAACGCCGGAAGAGCCATTCTGTTATTGCCAAAATAATATTAAAATTGTGAAGAGGCTCTCAACTTCACCACAATTAAATCATGATTTAGATTTAATCATCGTAATAGTGCTACTTTTGGTTGATATGATGATGTCACTTATACTTACGTGTTCCTGTTCAGATCTACATTATACCGCGCTAACCACTACACCACTACACCACCTTCTTCTTTATCTTATTAGTCTTATTGCTTTCTTTATCCTGTAGGATGGAAAGTAATATAATCGGGTTTTCTCCTCTTCTTTCCTCTTTTGTCTTCTCTTTGTAGGAGCGCCCACACATATTAGACTTGTTACTAAGTCTAATCGAGATTAACCTTGCCATTTCGCTCTGGAAATGCTGGAATAACTCTAACCAAGTTTCTTTTGTTGTCCTTACGAGGCTGAGTGAACGCCGGAAGAGCCATTCTGTTATTGGCAAAATAATATTAAAATTGTGAAGAGGCTCTCAGCTTCACAACAAATAAATCATGATTTAGATTTAATCATCGTAATAGTGCTATTTTTGGTTGATATGATGATGTCACTTATACTTACGTGTTCCTGTTCAGATCTACATAAGTACTTTTACCTAGGTACCTACTATAAACTATAATATACCTACCTAAAGTAGGTAGATATATTGAAAGTACTCATCAGTATCCACTTAGGTATCACTTACAGATACCTACTACCTTCCTATGTGTGTAGAATTGTAAATAGGCAGTGTTGCCTACGAGGGAGCTTTGCTCGGGACATTTGATGTGACGTGATCGCCTACGGGAGCGTATGCCGTGACGTCCAGGTTCACGATTTACCTGCATTTTTTTAATCGATTTATCAAGGCGCTCGCCTGGTAAACAGGAGGGCGTGGGTTCAATCCCAGCCGAGGTATGGAATTTTATCCTCAATATATGGAAATGTCAAAAAAATTTCGAACCACTCATATAGCCAGCCTAGTTAGCTTGGTTGGTGGCTCGTCTGCCTTGTAAGCGCTAGGTCGCGGGCTCGATTTCCGCCCGGGGCGGATTTTATCCTGATGGGATAATGTTCGTTCTCGGAACGGCTGGCTTTCTCCTATCTTGTCTTCCTTCTCTCTTCGATTTCGGTACGATAAGACCTCTGCAGTTACAATAATTACCTCTATCAAACCCAAAAAAAGCACCCATACGCCTGGCGATGTTATAGGAAATTAGGAACATTTTCCCAAGTAGCTTATAGCTTATCATCTTATCAAGCATTGGAAAACGAAATTTTTCTCGGAATTGGCAAATGGGGGCACGAAATTACGCGGAAGCAGATAATTGTAATCGACGCGAGATGTATAGGCGTCGATTGAAATGGAATACCAAAATCTAAATCGTGGGTTATCTATGGTGATTTGGTGAAGCAGAGAGTTTCTTCGGAATTTTTGTGGGCATCACGCCGCATCACAGCATTACTAAGAGCCTTCCTTTACTATTATTTCGAAATTTTCTTTTGAATTTATTGGTTCATTCCTATTTATAGTCCATCTTTTTTATTTATGACTTTAAATTCCTATCATGATTGTAAAATTTTGAACTTTTAGCTCTGACTAAATTTACAACCGGAGGACCAAAGATGTTCAGGTTCAAAATTGTGTTTGCGAAAAACTAAACGACTTGCTAGCGAGGAAGAAAATTGAAAACAAAATAATAACATGAGTTTTTCCTAATTGAAATCCATCTTAATTATTTTACCATTCCCATCCCTACGTTACGTATGTGCCATGTGTTATAGGTAAGTAGTTAGGTAGGTACCTGTTTTTGGTTTCGTCTTGAATTTTGGAATACCAGAGATTCCTCACGTAGGCACTTAAGACTTAAGTCCTCTATTACGTATAGAATAGATAACCTATTGGTGTGACGTAGACTTACGTATGTTACGTGTTCCTGCTGTGACGTATCCTCTGATGTCAAACTTTTTTTAGGTGAGTGTTTCATCGCCGTTTTTATTTCATAGCAACGAAACTAGTGCTAATATACCTACTGGTCCTACTGCCACAGTGCCACATTAAAGCCCGTGTGGTCTGTGTCCTAGCTCATCCCGTAAGTATGTCGGTATGTCCCTCATCAGATGGATAAAAAGAGACACTTCCCATTTAGGTGCAGGGTCAGCACGAGAACACCAGAAAGTAACCCATTGAAATAGTAGAAGTCGAAATATGTCGTGTAAATATCTGTCAATGACGGATATCGATCCCCCGGTCCTTCTGCATGGCAAGGGAGCGCGTTAAAATTAGACTTAACAATTTTTGGATTAATTAGTGCCACTAATGTATGATAGTTAGTGCTATCACACAGTCTACACAGCGATAGCAGGTTCACGGTCAACTCTCAAGGCCATTAGCAGTTCATAACCCCGTTATGGAGAAATTATGTGGGCGTAGAAAAAAAGTAAAGCAGTCACATCCACTACTACAAATGAATCACATTTCCTATTAAAGCAAAGAGGAATGACCTGACAACCTGACATAGTGACATCCCGAATGCACTTCCTACTTCCTGTATTTCTTGAAATGGAATGGGTTTCCCAATTCCCAGCCATCATGTATAGATAGGACTGATGAATCACATTTCCTAAAGCAAAGAGGAATGACCTGACATCCCGAATGCACTTCCTACTTCCTGTATTTCTTGAAATGGAATGGGTTTCCCAATTCCCAGCCATCATGTATAGATAGGACTGTGAGCAGTCACATCCACTACTACAAATGAATCACATTTCCTAAAGCAAAGAGGAATGACCTGACATCCCCAATGCACTTCCTACTTCCTGTATTTCTTGAAATGGAATGGGTTTCCCAATTCCCAGCCATCATGTATAGATAGGACTGTAAATTTCCGGGATTATCCGAACTGTAAAAAATGATGATGATGATGATGATGTCAGCTTTCGCTGTCAACTTATCATCGATAACGGAAATTCAAATTTTCCCTCTCTTTTGTGAACGAGAAATTCACAACTGGCGCGCTCTCTAGCGTATTCATTACGCTTATCATTATCATCGATAACGGAAATTCAAATTTTCCCTCTCTTTTGTGAACGAGAAATTCACAACTGGCGCGCTCTCTAGCGTATCATCGATAACGGAAATTCAAATTTTCCCTCTCTTTTGTGAACGAGAAATTCACAACTGGCGCGCTCTCTAGCGTATTCATTACGAGCTACACGTTTTTCAAAATGGCCATCACTTCAAAAATAAAAATATAAAAAAAATTATAATAATTTTTTTGTCTTCGTAGTGTGTGTGAAATTTAAATCAATTTTTTTTTCATGGCAAGACGTAATAAGAAAACTGTTCAGTTGTTTTTTAAAACTAAGAAATAACCTTTTTCAAATAAGAAATCCAATAGTTTGTACAGTTGAAACTTTACATTTTTTATAAGGTAAGTGCAAAGTGCTGGGGAAATCTAACCCCAAGTGTTTCAGCCTGGGGATGACTAATTCAAAATCAATTCTGTCTAGCCTGAAAGCATTCAACATTTCATATTAAATCTAACCCCAAGTGTTTCAGCCTGGGGATGACTAATTCAAAATCAATTCTGTCTAGCCTGAAAGCATTCAACATTTCACATTGGAGATCCGTCTGTGACAACATATTTTCCTGTTTTTCATTAAGTAGTTCTCTAGTTCCACAAGATGTCTAAATAATTCTAGGGACTTGTCTCCCGATAAAAATCCAGAGATTTTATCTCAGTCTTGGGTGTTCCTGTGTGTAATAGGATCTCAACTAATTGTTATCTAACAGGATCTTATCAGGGTGATAAATTGTAACTTGAAAGTCTAATGCTATTCTTGTTTTGCACAACAAAAAAAAATGATGTGTACCAATTTGCATTAATCGGTAAGTGAAAATATCAAAAATTAAAATAATAAATTTTGTGTCATTGTGATTAACAATAAAATTCTTGGTTTGGTTACATATGTATCTACCAGTAGGGTAGGCACTCATTTCTCAAGACAATTTATATAAAATTAAAATAATAAATTTTGCGTCATTGTGATTAACAATAAAATTCTTGGTTTGGTTACATATGTATCTACCAGTAGGGTAGGCACTCATTTCTCAAGACAATTTATATTTGATTTGTTTCTGTTAACAGTCAAAAATCCATTGATCTTACATTCTTACCTACATAGGCTACTTTTTATGGGTTCAACATCACCTGACTGTAGTGGAGACACTGCTTTACATGAATGACAGTAAAAAGTCATCAAAAATTAAAATAATAAATTTTGCGTCATTGTGATTAACAATAAAATTCTTGGTATGGTTACATATGTATCTACCAGTAGGGTAGGCACTCATTTCTCAAGACAATTTATATTTGATTTGTTTCTGTTAACAGTCAAAAATCCATTGATCTTACCTACATAGGCTACTTTTTATGGGTTCAACATCACCTGACTGTAGTGGAGACACTGCTTTACATGAATGACAGTAAAAAGTCACCTGTTTACTCACTATTTGAGTGATTGGAACAGTTTTAAAATCACTTCCTTAAGCACATGTGAAATCATAATGTGGATCTACAAGGATCCTGAAAATGGCTACTTTCTCTGTGGCATACAATATCTCTCATAGTGCGGTCAAACTTTCTTGACTTGGAGGGGTCGAGCACTACTGCACTCCTTAATAACTGACCTATGAATAAAGGGGGGGGGGGGGATTGGCTGACCTGAATCACATTTCCTAAAGCAAAGAGGAATGACCTGATATCCCGAATGCACTTCCTACTTCCTCTGTTTCTTGAAATGGAATGGGTTTCCCAATTCTCAGCCATCATGTATAGATAGGACTGTAAATTTCCGGGATTATCCGAACTGTAAAAAATCGCTGTCAACTTATCATTATCATCGATAACAGGTCTTATCGTTCCGAACTCGAAGAGGAAAGGAAGACAGGATAGGAGAAAGCCAGCCGTCCCGAGAACGAACCTTACCTGTTCAGGATAAAATCCGCCCCGGGCGGGAATCGAACCCGCGACCTAGCGCTCACAGGCAAACGCGCTACCCGCCAAGCTAACAAGGCTGGCTAGTCAATTTAATTATGTATGTATGTTGGAAATGTCGGGATCTTTGACCATTAGGCCACGGGATCTTTGACGAATTTAATTATAACTTACCCTACAGCCTCAGCTACAGGCCGTGTCGATTCACTAGCCAGGAAGACATGACAGGCAAACCTCTGCATGTTGGGATTTTCTGAGACCTATTTTTGGAACGGAGAAATGATTGTAAGGTACTTACAAAAATAAAATAGCAAACAGAGACATCAGAATCAGGAGCAAGAGAATGAGAACCAGCAACCCTCAGCTAGTACCCGCCAAAAATGTATAAAGCGGATTCATTTTCGAAAACTAATTAGGTACCTATTTGCTAGATGGGAAAAAAAATCGCGACTTTATTCACTTCTAAAGTTACTAATCAGCTCGAATGATCTACTGTCCGTAGTGTTAAAACACCAGGGAAAAAAAGTTACTAAATGCGGAGCTTTTTCACAGACCGAAGTAGAAAAGTAGGTAATTAACAAAAAATAATGACCCCCTTTCTCTTGAGGACCTAGGTTCCTAGGTACTAAAAAGTCAACCCCGATTTAAATTTGACAGCAAAGCGTAGCGGAGTGGTTCATACTCATAGCGGTCTCAAGTGGTCACTCCTCTAAATAGTCACAAGCATAAAAAAGTCACTTTTTTCTGAGACCTTGGAACGGAGAAATGATTGTAAGGTACTTACAAAAATAAAATAGCAAACAGAGACATCAGAATCAGGACCAAGAGAAAGAGAACCAGCAACCCTCAACTGGTGCTAGTCAAAAATGTATGAAGAGGATTCATTTTCAAAAAATGGCGAATTTATTCACTTCCTAATCGGCATAAAAGTTACTAATCGCCACGAACGATCTCCTGTCCGTAGGTATAGTGTTAAAGCACCAGGGGAAAAAAGTTACTAAATGCGGAGCTTTTTCACAGACTGAAATAGAAAAGTAGGTACCTACTCAGACCAAAACGAACTTGATGCAGAATACAAAGAAACTAAGTAGGTAGTAGGTGTAGGTAATAAAATCAGGTAGGTACCGTACTGACTAAATGCCATGAAAATGTCAGACTATAAAAAAAAATTATTGTTCAAAAGTCTTTCAGAGATTGTTGAACCCACTGGATTTTTCTTTTTTAATCAAAGGGCATTAAAAAAAGAAATAATAAAGAAATAGGCAACAAGGTATGCAGATATTTTATATTTTTTTATTACATTTTTAAATTCCTTCCTAATTTTATTATGTACCTACATTCCTACACATTTTTCTTTAAATTTTGGCGTTATAACAGGCGAATTTTCCATTAACTTCATAAAATATGCCACCCTAAGGTCAAAAGTGCCACTTTTCGAATGTCATCACGAAGCTGAGTGCACCCTAAAATGACCACCAGTAAGTGAGGCCCAGATGTTTTCATTGATTGGGTTTTCCACATTATTGACTTCATTCGACCATGTGTAATTTAAATTCATTTGTGGAAAAAGTTTGCTTGTCACAATGTCACATCTACCATAACATTGGTGGATGTGTCATAATCACTTTCATTTGGGTAAGTACCATTGCATGAAAACCATTCATTGTTAAAAGACAACCTTGGTTCGAAAGTTTGCACCTCACGATACTATACTCGTAAAATTAGTGGATGTGTCATGTATTCACTTCGTAGGTTGATAGATATTTAGGTAACACGATAATAATAAGATAACTTGCGTAGAAAACAGAATTATCACACCATATGAAATGTAAAATTGGTGGAGATGTCTTATTTACTTCTGACGAAACATTTTGTTAGTGGACATGTCTGATTTACTTCTGATGAGATTTCTCGTTTTCTGGGTCACGAAAAAGACAAGATGGACATATTTTCTAAAAGTCAATAAGCATCTACCAATCTGCCTATCCTCCTGCTTGAGTTTTCATATCAGCATGAATCATAGGGTAAGTATCTACGTACCTACACCTACCTAATAGGTACATGACATGGGAAGAGATGAACTTTCTGCTATACTCCAAGACACTGATGATACTGCTTTGAAAGTGTCTAAGAAGATGAAAATCAATCAACTTACGTGTAGTTCTGTACGGGGGGCCGAAAGTGTTGGTCCTTTCTGTCCACATAGGTGATGAATTGCTCGAAATCCGTGTCCGCCATCGCAAAATAAAGAAGAAAATGAACCCAATATAAACCTAACCAATAATCGAAGAAAATGAAGTCAAAAACACTCACGAGACTTTCGATATCACCACGAGAAGAAATCTACGCCATTCCTTGAACGAGAGATAAGGAAAAGCTCCTTCAAAAGGAGAAAAGAAAACAAGACTATCGATTCCTAAAGGGGAGGGGAACTTTTCATCACAGAGGGTAGCAGGGTGATGTGTTTGTGGGGGGGGGAGAGATGGGTGGTTTTCTGCAGTGAAGGCAGGGGATGGTTTTCCACTAGGAAAGGGAGGGAGGTTTATTTCCACCCCCTCAAAAACTACACCCTTATCATTTCCCCTCTCCCTTTCGAACTCCTCTCGCTCCCAAAGTAGAAAAAACTCATGCTTCCATCTATGACGCAAGATTCAAGTTAACGACGTATCCACCCTTTCACGGTCACAAGGTCGGAACGCATGTGCCACAAGTTTGATCAATGAAGTTTCGCCAGTTTGTGAGAGTGAAGGGTGTAAAAGTTTCGTTGAACTTTCGCTAGATGCCGCCACCTGTGACAAGAATTTGAGGAAAGTTGAGGATACCAGACGGAGGCGAAAAGGAGATGAAAATTTCTCGGTGTGTGTAGAGAGGAGAGCTTTGTTTCGTATTGCCTGTATTTTTCTTCTTCTCTTCCTCCTTCGTTTTCGTCTTCACTTCTTCCTTTTCCTTATTGTTCTTCTCTTCCTCTTTTTCCTTTACTCCTCTTCCTCCATGCCCTCCATATTCCTCCTACTTTATCTCATTTCTTATCCTACAAGAAGAAAAGTAATATAATCGGGTTTTCTCTCCTCCTCCTCCTTCTTCTTTTTCTTCCTCTTCGTCTTCTTCTCCTCCTCCTCCTCCTCCTCCTCCTCCTCCTTATTCTCTTTCTCTCATAACTTTGGGGTGGATATTGTATTTAATTGGGAAAGACATTTGTGACAACCATTCATGCTTAACACAATTAGAATTCCTTCTTTTTCCCCCACAAACAAATTTGGCAAATTGATTGTTTATCCATGTTCTGGTATTACTATGACTATGATATGCCAATGCTGCCCCTGTAGACATGAAGAAAGAACATCAGCCCACATTTTATTTGTACCCTTCTCCACTTATATCCCCATTTTTCTGCATCCTTGAAAATATGTGTAAAATGTTTGTTATTGTCTGCTTACAAAATCTTATTAGCCTTATTGCTTTTCTTAATCTGTAGGAAGGAAAGTAATATAATCGGGTTTCCTCCTCCTCTTTCCTCTTTTGTCTTCTCTTTGTAGGAGCGCCCACACATATTAGACTTGTGACTAAGTCTAATCGAGATTAACCTTGCCATTTCGCTCTGGAAATGCTGGAATAACTCTAACCAAGTTTCCTTTTTTGTCCTTACGAGGCTGAGTGAACGCCGAAAGAGCTATTCTGTTATCAGCAAAATAATTATCATAGTAAAATTGTGAAGAGGCTCTCAGCTTCACCACAAATAAATCATCATTTAGATTTATATCAGCCCACGTTTTATTTGTACCCTTCTCCACTTATATCCCCATTTTTCTGCATCCTTGAAAATATGTGTAAAATGTTTGTTATTGTCTGCTTACAAACCATAACTTTGGGGTGGATATTGTACAATTTAATTGGGAAAGACATTTGTGACAACCATTCATGCTTAACACAATTAGAATTCCTTCTTTTCTCCCACAAACAAATTTGGTAAATTGATTGTTTATCCATGTTCTGGTATTACTATGACTATGATATGCCAATGCTGCCCCCTGTAGACATGAAGAAAGAACATCAGCCCACGTTTTATTTGTACCCTTCTCCACTTATAAACTTATATCCCCATTTTTCTGCATCCTTGAAAATATGTGTAAAATGTTTGTTATTGTCTGCTTACAAAGTATTTTCCCCCCACCCATAGATTTTTTTGCAAGTAAGTGTTGCAAAAATAAGTAGAGGACTTTGGGGGAATTGAACGCATGCCACGATTTTTTTCTTTTGCCAATACTTTGTTACCTGTGTGCTATGATTAATTACCCTACTCGAATCTCTTGATGCTCAAACTGTAATTATGAGTATATTTTCTTCATCAAGAGCTTACCTATGTGTGCGATTGTAATTTTGTATGGAGCTATGAAATATTAGAGTAGTTGTGACAGGCAGGGGTCTAGCTGAATTCCGTCGCTTCGCTCCGGAATCCCGCTAGTTCATCCCGAGGCATGGCCAAACTTGTGGAAAAGGCATCGTTTTCTGGGATTCAAATGGAATAATTCTAATGGGCTTCTTTAAAAAGGTAAAACGACAACTGGACTGAACTTTTGACAAGATTTGATGAAGCAGTGCAGCTCAAACGCCCCCATTTTGCAACGAAAAAACTGCTGTTCCACCATGACAATGCTCCGTCTCACTTCATCAAGAGCTTACCTATGTGTGCGATTGTAATTTTGTATGGAGCTATGAAATATTAGAGTAGTTGTGACAGGCAGGGGTCTTGTTATTTCAAGGTGGATTAAAAAGAGAAATAAGAAAAATTAAGAAAAAATTAAAATAAAATAATAAGTATGTTATGTAGTATGTAACAATAAGAAATACACTAGAAAAACGATTTTTGGTCTGAAGGCACAGCCATACGATCAAATTTTTACCTAAATACGAGTAGAGTAAATTAAAAAGTATGTAAAATGGATCTAAGTAAATTATAGAAAGTAGAATTTTTCTTGTTGAATACTTTACTTTCCTTATTGTAGAATAAGGAAAGTAATACAGAACTCTCTTAAGGGAGATTTATAGGGGAATAAAAACATCAAGAAGAAACTTTTATTGCATCATTTTTCAAGAATATTTTGCATAATGGTGTACATTTATCTAGTCCACACCCCCCATTATCTGTAGAAGATGATTTTGAATATCCGTGAACCCGTAGTCAGTCAAAGACCTTTGGTATGGCTATACCATGTAATGAGAATGTATATTGCAATCAGTCCAAATTTTCAAATCGGGAAATGGGTGACAATGTCCGTTTTAGGATCTCCTATTTTTGTTTGTTTTTTTTTTGTTTTTGTTTTGTTTTGTTTTTTTTTTTTGTTTTTTTTTTTTTTTTTTTTTTTTTGGACGTTTTTTAATTATTTTTTTTTTTTTTTTTTAATTAATCAATTTTTTTTTTTTTTTCCTGTGCTTGGAGTATTTAAGTAGGTACATACCTGGATAGATATGTATCTACCTAGGTACCTTGATCTGAATGCAGTTTTGCCCTTTGAAAGATTTGAACTTGATTTAGTTTCCACCTTGAAAACAGAGCAGCAGCACCACCACCTTTATTTCATTTTCAATCTTCCGAATCCTCAATGGCTTGCAAAAAAAAAAAAAAAAAAAAAAAAAAAAAGTTTGCAAAAATACCACAGAGTCACATATCCGTCTCACACCTCAACAATTGTCAAGGCTAAACTCCACCATTTTGGTTAGGAATTGTTGCTACAACCACAATACTCAACTAACTTGACTCCCTATGATTATTTTCTGTTCTCTAACTTGGAAATTTGGATCAGCGGAAAGCGGTTCACCTCAAAGGATGACGTGAGCACCCCCAAAAAACGCTATTTTGAGGAATTTGATGGCAGCTGCTATTTGGAAGGGTTAAAAATGTGGCAGGGACGCTGGGTTACGTGTGTGGCCCTAAAAATAGACCAAGTTGAAAAATAGAACCAAAACATGTAGGTATCTTGCACCATTTTCTCAAACACAGGTACTTATTGATCCACCCTCGTATTTCTGTATTAAACATATTTGCCAACATAAGTAGGTATTAAGTATGGGCTTTTATAGTGTCTCCATAAGACTGAAAAGTATAATATCAAGCTTTAGAAATCACATTGAGTCAATAAAAAAATAAATAAAAGAGTAATAAAAAGTGGATGTCCTCCCCCCTCAAAAAAAAAAAAAAAAAAAAAAAATGGGGGGACTGTCGGCTAAGACTAAAAGTCCCGCTGTCTTAGCCGAAAAGTCGGTCGGCTAAGACAAATAGGTAACTTTGAGAGCTTAAGGTACGAAAAATGTCTCGGAGTAGGTACTTAAAAATCTAAGATCCTTTCCAGAAGCCACGTTTTTGCCCGTTTAAATAGACTAGTGTCAAATAGAATATTTCCTTTTACAAAACTTCTAATTTATTATTCCCCTATAGGTACTGGTTTATTATTCCACAAAGCTTGTAAACTGGGCACCAAAATGTTTGCTGAGGCTGGAACTTGACCTGGTGTATTGCTATGCGAGTATGCGCCCAGATATCTCTTTGGACTGACCCTGAATAAGTTTAATTTAAGCATTTACTAATTTTATTAATCTTGTGCCTCTGTTCTGTTTCTTTGTTCACAGTGTCTTCCATACCTCCCCAGTGCAGTTTACTAGCGCCCATTTCACCCTCTGATCTTCACACAGTTAATTCTTCATTTGTTAAATTTCCAACTAGTCATTAAATTTAGTTTTTAATCCATAAAGTTGAAAACACAACGAGCGAAAATTTTCCGCGCCAAATTTGGAAGAAAAAAGTAAAAAACAAACAATAATAAAATAAATCCTTTGACATTGACAAAAAATAAATAAAAATAGGAATAATTTTTCAGCATCAAAAAAGGTCCCGTTTGAACGCTTGTGAATAAATTTGACATTCAAACATCTTGTAAAATTAGAGATTTATTCCGAAATTTTGACACCTCTCCACGGTGCAATAATGACGTGAATTTGGCGGTAATAAAATTGACCAACCAGATATAACAATCCAGGGGTTATTTCCCCCTTTCAAAGGACGATTTTCTTCGAAAAAAAAGGAGACATTGAAGTTGACAGCGACGGGATTCGAACCATCGGACCTCGAGGTCTCGGGTGAGGGGCTATGAACTGCAACACTGCGCGTCACACGACGTCCCCGGCCAACATAAACAACATATCGTCCAACATCAATCGGATAAAGTCGCCGTCAAATCGTTCGGGTTTTTCCGGCACAGGGTCCCGAACTAACCCGAGTCCAACTGGTAGCCTGTCCAGTCCGGTATTGTCGCGGGCTTCTTCCAGAGAGAGTACTGATAGGTAAGTGATTTTTTTGTTTTTTTTTTTTTCAAGAGGTTTGATAGAGGGAACTGTAACTGCTAAGGTCTTATCGTCCAAGACAGGATAGGAGAACGAGCCCTATCTGTTCAGGATAAAATACGCCCCGGGCGGGAATCGGAGACGCGCTACCTACCAACCTAGGCTGGCTAGGTAAGAGAACTACCTAATCATTTCTCAGAAGTATGTAGTGACCGGCCCTAACCAGCCTAGCTAGCTGTCAGCCAAAAACAAAAATGAAATGTCAGTCCAAAGCAATCACCCTAGCGATAGCTGATTGAGAGGCTGACGAAAAACGCCGACCCCGTCTGAATACGGGAAAAGGGGAAGAAAAACAGTACGTAGCAAATTTAGTGGTGTAGTGGTTAACACGGTGAATTTCGGACCTGGAGACTGGTCCCGTCCGAACACGGGAAAAGGAAGAAGACGAGGAGTCTCAGATCTAGTGCAGTTTAGTCTCAGAGCTACTTCATTTGTATAGTAGGCATAACTCTAAGGCCAGCTACTCACTATCAGATAGACCTGACAGGCACACCAGATCAGGTCCGCCTGTCAGGTCTATCTGATAGTGAGTGGCTGGCCTAACGTCATACGTCAAACGTACCGGATAGGTACTACTTGATACAATAAGACGAAATCTATTGTCATCTTTATTGGACAGATTGTTTTCCTATTGGTGAATATTACCTCATGACATCACATTGAGTAGTAAGTACTTGAGCACAAAACAGGGTCATCTTTGACTACACCACCTACCTCGGTGGTGTAGTGGTCAAGGCGCTCGCCTGGTAAACAGGAGGGCGTGGGTTCAATCCCAGCCGAGGTATGGAATTTTATCCTCAAAATAATTTGAGAATTCGACCACAATAATAGTAGTAGCCTACTGCTGGAGTAAAGGGACTTTTCAGTCCTATGCGAGCAGTATAAATAAGCACTATTATTCCTTTTTCCTGTTGTGCACGGACGGTACGACCGAAAGAAGTTTTATACGACGTCTAAAAAAAAAAAAAAAAAAAAATAGAAAAGCCGCACTGCACTTTTTCCTCAACTTATAAAGGACACGGAGTTTCTATTATTATTATTATTATTATTATTATATTATTATTATTACTTATTATATTATTATATTATA